>NC_037669.1:67075957-67150904 GCF_003255815.1 Theropithecus gelada
TTTTTAGTAGAGACGGGGTTTCACCGTGTTAGCCAGGATGGTCTCGATCTCCTGACCTCGTGATCCGCCCGTCTCGGCCTCCCAAAGTGCTGGGATTACAGGCTTGAGCCACCGCGCCCGGCCTATATTTTTTTTAAAAAAAAAAGCAAGTAACATATACTCATGGAACCAGGATTCCTATTTCTAGGAACTCATCTTACATACACACTTGTCCACTTGTGAAATGATACATATACAAGATTAAAAGACTCTTTGTATTAGCAAAAAATAAAAATAAAAATTGACAAGAACCTAAAATTTCATCTGGAAGGGATAAATTAATTATGGATTAAATCTGTACTGTTAGGAGTTAAACAGGTACGTGATATGCTGAAGCTGTAAGAAAGAATAAAGAGGGTCCGTATTAGCTGTTGTGTAATCGTCTTCAAAATACATTGTTAGACGTAAGGGGTAAAAAAAGGGTCCGGGCGCAGGGGCTCACACCTGTAATCCCAGCACTTTGGGAGGCCGAGGTGGGCAGATCACTTGAGGTCAGGAGTTCAAGACCAGTCCAGCCAACCTGGTGAAACCTCGTCTCTACCAAAAATACAAAAATTAGCTGGGCATGGTGGCACAAGCCTGTAATCCCAGCTACTCGAGAGGCTGAGGCAGGAGAGTTGCTTGAACCCGGGAAGTGGAGGTTGCAGCGAGCGGAGATCGCGCCACTGCTCTCCAGCCTGATAGAGCAAGATCCCATCTCACAAAAAAAGAAAAAAAAAAGACACAGCTCAGAATAATGCTATTGGATGCTTCCGCTGTGTAAACAAGAATGAGATAAGAGGTAGGTCCAGGTATTTGATTACATTTGCATACAATATATCTAGAAGGACCTGTATGAGCTGGGAACCCTGGACACCCTCACAGAGGAGAACTGGGTGGGCAAGGGATGGGATCTTTTTGGTGTCTTTAACATTTTGAATCATATGATTGCATTCGCCTTTCAATATAAACATTAAGGTCAATTTTTTTTTTTTTTTTTTTTAGACAGAGTCTCACTCTGTTGCCCAGGCTGGAGTGCAGTGGCGCAATCTCGGCTCACTGCAAGCTCCACCTCCTGGGTTCATGCCATTCTCCTGCCTCAGCCTCCCGACTAACTGGGACTACAGGCACCTGCCACCACACCCGGCTAATTTTTTGTATTTTTAGTAAAGACAGGGTTTCACCATGTTAGCCAGGGCAGTCTCGATCTCCTGACCTTGTGATCCACCCACCTCAGCCTCCTAAAGTGCCGGGATTACAGGCATGAGCCACCGCGCCCTGCCAAGGTCAATTTTTTTAATTGAATAGGCAAAAGAAATCCAGGATCACTCCGTGTCCGGGATTGGCCAATATTTTCCCAAGGGACTAGAGAGTAAATATTTAGGCTTTTCAGGCTAGTAAGAGCTCAATCACCACCACCCTCAGCAATGTCTTTGAAATTCAAAAGCAGCCATGGACAGTAAATAAAGCAATGGGTGTGACCACGTGCCAACAAAACTTTACTGAAGATGCTGAAACTTTAATTTCATGTAAATTTCACATGTCATGAAGCATTCTTCACTTGATTTTTCCCCAATGGTTTAAAAATGCATACCCATTCTTACATACAACAGGGTTGTAATTGGCAAACTCCTGGTCTACGGTGATGGCCTCCACATTTCTGCAGTGATCTCACTATAGCTTAGGGGTGTGTCCAGCTTGGGGCACCTGTGCTAAGAGGACTATTAACCAGCGAACTGGGATGCCATCAGTCTGTTGGCAGGATGGGAGGAATGTTGAAAAACTTGGGGCCATAGATCCTGAGGAAAGAAGATTTGGGATTAGAGGGCAAGAGCAAAGTTTAATGAAAGCTGTCATCAAATAGGTGATGGGCTGCAGGAGGGGGATCCGCGTCTCAGATGCAGCGTGACCGGGTAGGACAAGGTAGCTTTGGGGCCTCACCCAAAGGAGAAATATTAACCATGCCTAGAGTTTCCTTGGAGAAGGAAGCCCTGGAGCAGCAGCCGAACTGCACTTAGGGCACCAGTGGATCAACGGACGGGATGCCTTCGGTGTCCCCGCTCCATCCCTGTCCTCACCACCTCAGGGTACACGCACCCTCCACAGCCAGAACCTGCATTTGAGACTGTCTCAAAAAATAAAATAAAATAAAATAATAATTTATTTTGTGTGTGTGTGAATACAGAGATGGGGTCTCACTATGTTGCCCACGCTGGTCTGAAACTCCTGGGCTCAAGCAATTCTCCTGTCTTGGCCTCCCAAAGTCCTGGGATTACAGGCATGAGCAACTGCACCTGGCCAATAGTGTATTATATATCTCAAAATAGCTGGAAGAAATTTGGAATGTTCCCAACACAGAGAAATGACAAATGTTCAAGGTGACTGATATGCTAATTACCCTGATTTGATCATTACACATTGTGTACATGTATCAAAATATCACACTTACACCATAAGTATGTGCAAACATTATGTATACATAAAAATTAAAATTACTTGGGTGCATCTGTAGTCCCAGGTACTTGGGAGGCTGAGTCTGTAGTCCCAGGTAGAGACTGAGGCAGGAGGACTACTTGAGCCCAGGAGTTCAAGAGCAGCAGAACAACATAGACTCTGCCTCAATTTCCAAAAAAGAAAAATTGCCAGGCACGGTAACTCATGCCTGTAATCCTAGCACTTTGCAAGGCCAAGGCAGGTGGATCATTTGAGGTCAGGAGTTCGAGACCAGCCTGACCAAGATGGCGAAACGCCATCTCTACTAAAAATACAACAACAACAAAAAAATCAGCCAGAAGTAGTTGCACACACCTGTAGTCCCAGCTACTCTGGAGGGTGAGGCAAGAGAATCACTCAAATCCAGGAGGCAGAGGTTTCAGGTTCTGAGAATGCACCACTGCACTCCAGCCTGAGCAACAGAGAGCAATTCTGTCTCAAAATAAATAAATAAATAAATTTTAGAAATAATTTCTTTTAATGTAGCCATAATTGAACCACTTCTTTCATTGAGACCTTCTCTCTTTTCTCTCCCTCTCCTCTTCCTCCTCATGGCTCTTAATTTCTATCTATCGCCATCTCAGGAAATTGTTTGATTTTCTCCATGGTGCATTTTGCTTTCTGAAAGTATCTTGTTTGTTCAATTCCTTGTGTGTTGATTTTCTATTTCCCCTTCCTCTAAAATGTAAGCTCCCTGAAGACAGGGACATTGTCTGGTTCACACCTGCCTAGATGAATACAAGTGAAGGCATTGCAGAGCTTGCCTTCTTCAAACATGGGCAGCTAACAGCTTCCAGCACCAGAAATTTCCATTTTCTTTCTTTTGCCTTTTCTTTAATGCTCTGCCTCCATGTCTAAGCTGATTTTCTTCTGGGTCTCAGTTCTGATTCTCACACACCTGAGTGTGACTTACCCTGCTTCCCTTGCAGATGTCATTGTTCGTCCCTCAAAATGTTTGTGGCACATTTCACGGTAAGGCTCTGAGACAGCGCTCCAAATTGTGTCTACATATCTTCTGTTGTGGTTACTTTGAAGTTTGTTGAATTATATTGTTTTGACAGAACTGTCACGTCTCAAAACGTGTTGCTGACTAAAAACATATGCAGGACCTTTTTTCCTTCTTTTTCTTTCTCTCCTTTTTTTTTTTAAAAAAAAGAAAAACTCTACCATCATCTTGCAACTAAACGTATGGCCACAGGAGGGCACCATGAGGCTGCACTTCTGCTCTACACAAAGTGGGTGGAAAATTGAGAGACCTGATGGGGACAGTACAAAACTCTGGGACTTTTATTCTTAATCTCTTTCTTCATTCCAAGATCTACCGCCCAGTGGTAACACACCCTTTGGGGTGCAGGCTGAGAAAATCAAATACTGGTACAACACTAACAAATAATAATAATTAATAATAAGCTGTGAATGTCTTCCAGTTCGTAGAAACTGTAAAAGCACATTTACTCAGATATACTTTGTTCTAAGTTATTTTTATCAGGGTTGAGTAAAAGCATATGGATCAACAGTTGTGAGCAAAAATGTAAGAAATCTGAAACTCCTGTAATGACAGACTTCAGGAAAATGTCCTCTATTGAAGTTTTAAAAAAAAAAAAAAAAAATTAGCAAAATGACAGGATTGGGATGCAAACCCTGGCTGTGTATACCGTGTCTGTGTTCTGCTGTTACACTCCATGTTCAGCACAGCCCAATATGGGAGTCACCAGTCACATGTGCACATATTTAAATTTTAAATTAACTTAATTAAAATTAAATAAAATTAGGCCAGGCAGGGTTGCTCACCCCTGTAATCACAGCGCTTTGGGATGCCAAGGCAGATGGATCGCCTGAGGTCAGGAGTTCAAGACCAGCCTGATCAACCTGGTGAAACCCTGTCTCTACTAAATACAAAAAATTAGTTGGGCTTGGTGGCGTATGCCTGTAATCCCAGCTACTTGGGAGGCTGAGGCAGGAGGATCACTTGAACCTGGGAGGCGGAGGCTGCAGTGAGCCGAGATTGTGCCATTGCACTCCAGCCTGGGCAACAAGATCGGAACTCCATCTCAAATAAATTAATAAATAAAATTACAAATTCAGTTCTTCAGTTGCACTAGTCACAGGTTCAAGAGGTCAACAGCCAAATGATGCCTGTGGCTTCTATTGTACAATACAGATATAAAACATTTCCATCATCATGGAGAATTCTACTGAACGGCGGTGGCATAGATAAAGCCTTGCAGTTTGTGCTCCTAACCGTGACACTTTACTGCCTCATGGATTCTAGCAGTCTATCTACTTCGCCTCTCTATTGTCATAGTTTCCCTTGAATTCAGAACAAAGTTTAAAAATACTTCATTCTTCTACTAAACAAGAAGTGTACTCAGTACCTACATTTTACCCATCTATTCAATATAACATACCAAAGGTAGCAAAGCAAATAGAAAATATTCTCCCTGCTATTAAACATTTAGAATCTAGGCTGGGCACGGTAGCCCATACCTGTAATCCCAGCACTTTAGGAGGCCGAGGTGGGTGGGTCATTTGAGGTCAGGAGTTCGAGACCAACCTGGCCAAAATGGTGAAACCCTATCTCTACCAAAAATACAACATTAGCTGGGCATGGTGGTGCACACCTATAATCCCAGCTACTTGGGAGGCTGAGGCAGGAGAATCCCTTGAACCCGGGAGGCGGAGGTTGCAGTGATCCGAGATAGCACCACTGTACTCCAGCCTGGGTGACAGAGCGAGACACCATCTCAAAAGAAAAAAAAAAAAAATAGAATCTACTTAAATAATGTGAGTGAATTATCTGATGCCTACCACAATTGGGCAATACTGTTTTCCAGTGGAACAAATGCACAAGATCATGGAAAGGTATTACATTATAGGCAAATTTAACTAATAAAACATTATTTTCCAAATATTTTCTTGCACTCTTGTGGCTTACAACATTACATTTCTTCCACAGACTCACTGACTCACATAGTGGTTCAATCTACTTCATCTGATCAAAGCCTGTGTAAGTCATCTGCAATTCACCTGAAGCAGTGTATTGTTTGCTATATTACAGGACCTTTTCACCTGATGTGAAATGAAATCAGAGAACCCAAAGACATCTTGACTCTGACATGCTCTGTAACAGTGGCCCTTCTGGGACAACGATTTTGCATCAGAGTAAGCCCAAAATTAAACTTACGTAGGCGTCATGTTAGAGCAACGTGCACAGGTGTGAGGCAGAGGGCAGAGAACTTGAGTGTGGGCGAGTCAGACCTTGAAAAAAAAGTCATTCACCACTGTCAATTTATTTTTATTTTATTTTATTTTATTTTATTTTATTTTATTTTATTTTATTTTTTGAGACAGAGTCTCATTCTGTTGCCCAGGCTGGAGTGCAATGGCACGATCTCGGCTCACTGCAACCTCCACCTCCCAGGTTCAAGTGATTCTCCTGCCTCAGCATCCCAAGTAGCTGGGACTACAGGCATGTGCCACCACGTCCAGCTAATTTTTGTCTTTTTAGTAGAGATGGGGTTTCGCCAGTTTGCCCAGGATGGTCTGGAACTCCTGGTCTCAAGTGATCTGGTCACCTCGGCCTCCCAAAGTGCTGAGATTACAGGCGTGAGCCACCACCCCCAGGCTCTCCATCCATTTTATCAATGACAACCTCAAAGAGAACACTTGACCTTCAGTAATACTGTAAATAAGATGGTTTGATGGATTTGGAAGAAGTGGGGAGAGGAGAATAGAAAAAGGCTTTCAAGACCAGGTACAGAGGCTCACACCTGTAATCCCAGCACTCTGGGAGGCCAAGGCAGATGGATCACCTGAGGTCAGGAGTTCGAGAACAGTCTGGCCAACATGGCGAAAACCATCTCTACTAAAAATACAAAAAATTAGCCAGGTGTGGTGGCACGCACCTGTAATCCCAGTTACTTGGGAGGCTAAGGCAGGAGAATCGCTTGAACCCAGGAGACAGAGGTTGCAGTGAACCGATATGGCACCATTGCACTCCAGCCTGGGTGACAGAGACTCTGCTTCAAAAAAAAAGGAAGAAAAAGGCTTTCAATATGCACATATTGACAGTTTTCACATAAAAGGGGATGAAAAACAGAAAGTTAAATAAATAAGTTGCACATAAACTTTGTAAATTGCCCTTACACAGGGTTGAGGCAAAGGGGAAACTGAGACTTTGGCATCAGAGAATTCTACTCAACAGTTAACTGGCTGTGTGTCAGAGAGATTAATTTCCCTCTCTGAGCCACCATCTTGTTTACCTCTACAATGGAGATAATAACAGTCCCTACTTCTGGGAGTGTAAGGATTAGGAAATTAAATCTTTTTTTTTTTTTTGAGACAGGGTCTCACTCTGTCGCCCAGGCTGGAGTGCAGTGGTGCCATCTCGGCTCACTGCAGCCTCTGGCTCCTGGTTCAAGCGATTCTCCTGCCTCAGCCTCCCAAGTAGCTGGGATTACAGGTGCCCGCCATCACACCTGGCTAATTTTTGTATTTTTACTAAAGACGGGATTTCACCATGTTAGCAAGGCTGGTCTTGAACTCCTGGCCTCAAGTGATCTGCCTGCCTTGGCCTCCCAAAGTGCTGGGATTACAGGCATGAGCCACTGTGCCAGGCCAGGAAATTAAATCTAAATCACCTGGTGCATAAAATGCCAAAATCGCTACACTAATGACCATTTATTTCACATCCCCAGCTGTGTGACTTGAGAAGCCCACTCTCTGGTGTCAATTTTAAAAGAAATGCCTCTGTTATTAAGGATTACTAATTGGGTCCCCTTTGAAATTCCTCAAAAGATACCAGGAAAGCTTTCAATAGCTTTTAACTCAAATACATTTATGAAAATGATTATAACACCTCCATCATTGCCATTTGCCTCAGACATTGCTACCATAGGGACCAAGATGTCATCAAGGACCTGCTTTTAGACTTTGTCGACATCAATGTCAGATCAATGGCTGAAATAAAAGCATCTTCAAAATACTTCACAAAGCAAGTGAATGATATGAGTTGCACAGAACATCCAAGCCTGCTTGGAGTGCCATGGTTTGGTCAAGGAGAGGGTGGAAGAGGGAGACTCAAGACCCACCGCCTGCTTTCAAAAAGTCTTTCTCCATAATTAATACAGGAGTTTTAAAAAGATGACAAACAGACACCTCAAGCATTCACTGGAAGAATCACATCCACAAATTCTAATTTTGGGTTTGTATCGACCACAAGACTCTGTGTCCAACACGTGTAAAAGGCTTTTTGGCAAATTCATCACTTTATATACCAGTTTGATTTGGGATACCTTTTTCATTTTTTCTTTTTTCACATCAAACGGGGAATGTGCCAACATCACAACAAAGTCTGAGGGAGGCACATCTCACATACGAGCGTGAAAACCCAATCATCACGCTTATGAACTACCAAAGGATCCCAGGTTTTATTAACGAGCACATTTCTGGGTTTTGCTCTGCCAAGCTTCATGCTTTCACCCTCAGGCTAGTCTCCTCCGAGATAGAAAGCAGCTGTTCACTTCAAGACCGAAGTCTGAGTTCCGTGTAGGAAGAAGAGGTCAGGGAAGGGAAAAGGTAAAGGGGCCAAGGACACAGAACTCTCTCCCAGGAAGAAAACATCACTCCAGACTTCTGCTTTCATCCCGTCGGCCAGGGCTGTATCACAGGGCTATGCCTAGGAAGCTGGGTGGCCAGCAGGTCGCCTTTCCACCCTTTATAGAAAAGGTAGGCAGTGGCCGGGCGCGGTGTCTCACACCTGTAATCCCAGCACTTTGGGAGGCTGAGGCAGGCGGATCACTTGAGACCAGCCTGGCCAACATGACCAAATTGCATCTTTACCAAAAATACAAAAATTAGCTGGGCTTGGTGGTGCACGTCTGTAATCCCAGCTACCAGGAGGCTGGGGTGGGAGAATCATTTGAGCCCAGGAGGCGGAGGTTGCAGTGAGTCAAGATGGCACTGCTGCACTCCAACCTGGGCGACAGAGTGAGACCCTGTTAGAAAAAAAAAAAAAAAAAAAAAAACTAGGCAAGCATAGTGACAGATAATGGCTTTGGGATATCAATCAATGGTCTATCAAGGGACCTAGCCAAGAGTTTTCAGTGTTATCTTTTGCCAATTCAAGACACTAAAACACTACCAGCAACTCTCACCTACTACCCCTACCATTTCCTAAAAGAAAGGGTATTTGAACACTGCCAAGGCCGGGCAGAGATGCCGTAATCACAACACTCCGGGAGGCCGAGGCAGGCAGATCTCTTGAGGCCAGGAGTTCAAGACCAGCCTGGCCAACATAGCAAAACCCCGTCTCTACTAAAAAAAAAAAAAAAAAAATTAGCCAGATGTGGTGGTGCGTGCCTGTGGTCCCAGCTACTCAGGAGGCTGAGGTGGGAGGATCACTCGAACCTGGGAGAAGGAGGTTGCAGTGAGCCGAGATTGCACCACTGCATTCCATCCTGGGCAACAGAGGGACCTTGTTTCAAAAAAAAAACAAAACAAAACAAAACAACCTGCCAAAAGAGGAAAGACAATCACAGAATAATGATCTGCCCACACACTGCACCATCACTTTCGTTTTGTGCAAAATTCCCCCCATTGCTCCTAGTTTCTGAGACGTTTTCAGTGAAACATCAGTCCTGGGAGTGGTGCTGAGGGATGGTGGTCCTGCATTCTCAGCGAGATGCGTAAACCACAACACTGAAGGGCCTATGGCTTTCAGAGACAGAAACTGGAAAAATAATGTTTTTCGGATTTCTTCATACAAACGACCGTGGAAGTAAGTCTTATTACAAACTTAGAGGAGTTGTCATAAATGGAATGAGAAGTAGAAGGTGGAGGGGAGGGGAAATGTCTTCAGGAAGGATACATGAGGAGCAGCTGTCAGCCACAGGAAGGCCTTCACAAAGGCAGCAGCAGGTTGGGCAGGTCTTGACAGAAAGCGCAGACAGCTGGCCCTCCCAGGATGGGAACCGCTGACTCCACTCAAGGCATCTGGTTCATGCAAACTCCGACGCAAACCGTGGTGGGATGGTAGCTTCAAGGGGACGTGATGTCATTTCTCCTCAGTGAGTGTCACGTGGCTAGGGAGTTTGACTCTTTCCCTCCTTTTCCCAAAGAAAATTTTGTACCTCTCACAAACAAACCAGCCCATTTAAAGGAAGAATGCAAATTTTGCCTGGAAGAGCAGACTTGAAATTGGTCATTAATGGTTTAAAGGTTATTTCTCCACTGAGAACATTCTAGGCATTTTGATTATTGGCAGCAGCCCTTCAAGACAGTTTTTCTGCTAATTTTCCCTCAACCTCTTCAGTTGCGTTCTGAATTTTCAAAAGTAGGACCAAGCTAGTTATGAGTGACTGTAAATTTGGAGGACGGAAATACACATGAAAATAACCACTACTGGTCGGGCACACTGGCTCACACACACCTGTAATCCTAGCACTTTGGGAGGCTGAGGTGGGCAGATCACGAGGTCAGGAGATCGAGACCATCCTGGCCAACATGGTGAAACCCCATCTTTACTAAAAATACAAAATTTATCTGGGCATGTAAGTAGCTGTAATTCCAGCTACTCAGGAGGCTGAGGCAGGAGAATCGCTTGAACCAGGGAGTCAGAGGTTGCAGTGAGCCGAGATCGCGCCACTGCACTCCAGCTTGGTGACAGAGCAAGACTCCGTCTCAAAAATAATCAAACAAACAAACAAATCCACTACTTAGAACAGAGGTCACCGGGTGCGGTGGCCCACACCTGTAATCCTAGCACTTTGGAAGGCCGAGGTGGGCAGATCCCTTGAGCCCAGGAGTTCAAGACCAGTCTGGGCAACATGGCAAAACCCCATCTCTACTAAAAATATAAAAAATTAGCCAGGAGTGGTGGTGCATGCCTGTAGTCTCAGCTACTCGTGAGGCTGAGGTGGCAGGATTGCTTGAGTCCAGGAGTGGGAGGTTGCAGTGAGCTGAGATCATACCACTGCACTCCAGCCTGGGCGACAAAGATGCCATCTCAAAAAATGAAAAAGAAAAAAGAACAGAGGTAAGTAAACTTTTCCGTCAAGGCACAAATAATAAATATTCCAGGCTCTGTGGGCCACATGGTCGCAGGTCTACTGCAGTCCTAGCAAGAAAGGAGCCACAGACAATACATAAAGAAATGGCAGTGGCTGCATTCCAGTAAAACTTCATCATGGATACTGACATTTGAATTCCAAGTAATTTTTACACAAGTCACAAAATACTACTTTTCTTTGTGTTTTTTCCAATCATTAAAATATAAAAACTATTCTTACTTCACAGGCCGTAAGAAAACAGGCAGTGGTCCCACAGGCTGTAGTTTGCTGATGATCCCTGAACTAGAAAATAAAACAGATAAAGCACTCAGGAACAAATTTAACAAGAAATATGCAAAGCTCCATGAGGAAATTTAAAAGTTTTTGAAGTCACAAAAGTTAACTTGAACAAAAAGATATACCATGTTTTTGGTTAGAGAGATTCAACATCATGAAGATGCAAATTCTTCCACAACTAATTTTAAAATGTTTTACGAGGCCGGAAATGGTGGCTCACGCATGTAATCCCAGCACTTCAGGAGGCCGAGGCAGGTGGATCACCTGAGTTCAGGAGTTTGAGATCAGCCTAGCCAACAGGGCAAAATCCCATCTCTACTAAAAATATAAAAAATTAGCCAGGTATGGTGGCGGGTACCTGTAATCCCAGCTACTCAGGAGGCAGAGGCAGGAGAATTGCTGGAACGGGAGGCGGAGGTTGCAGTGAGCCAAGATCGCACCACTGCACTCCAGTATGGGCGACACAGTGAGACTCTGTCATAAATAAATAAATAAATAAATAAATAAATAAATAAATAAATAAATAAAGTATTATGATCCAAATTAAAGTAGCAAGAGATCATTTTTTTCTGGAATCACACAGCTGACTCTGAAGTTGATATGAAAAGATAAATAAACAAGATTAGGTCTGGAAAACTCAGAAAAAGAAGAACAAAAAGGAAACAGTTGTACTAGAATGTAAAACACTATGCACATCAGCAACTAAGCCAGTGTGGTATCGGCGCATGAATGGACAGACAGAACACATCCAGAAATATTAATACATCCAAAATGAACCCAGGACTTACTGTGTGATGAAGGCAGCATATCAAATCAAGGTGCTAAAGATGAGTTTTTAATAAATGGTATTGGCCATGAAGACAAACAGATCCAAACCTCATACTATGCATCAGGATAAAAAGCACTCCAAGTAAACCAGATATTAAATGTAAGAAATGAAACCATATAAGTTAAAATGGGAGGAGCCAGATGGTGCGCAGTGGCTCATGCCAGTAATCCCAGCACTTTAGGAGGCTGAGGTGGGAGGATCACTTGAGCACCAGAAGTCAAGGCTACAGTTAGCTGTGATCACACCATTGTCCTCCAGGCTGGGTGACAGAGTGAGACCCTGTCTCAAAATAAAATAAAACGGGGAAAGCCATTCTAAAAATAATTTAAAATCCAGAACCGTTAAAAAGAAAAAAACTCATGAATTCAAATATATAAAAATAATTTGCTTAGGATTTTTTTTTTGTTATGCAAAGATCAAAGGAAAAAGACAAACTGGAAAAACAACAGGATTGTAACACATCACAAAGATTAATTTCCATAACCTATAAAAGAAATTCTAAAGAAAATTCTGAAATGTTCTACAAATTCTAGAGAAAGAAGACCAACAACCCAATTTGGAAAATGGGCAAAGGACATGAACTGAGAGGTCACGGAAAAATACCAATCGCCCTTCCACCTGGGGAAACCCACACTGATGGTGAGGCCATGAGAAACAGGCACCCCCATACACAGCTGGTGAGAGAACAGAACAGCATAAACCCCAAGGAAGGGGAACTGATGGGAACTACCCAAATTACTAAAGCAGTTACCTTTGACAGGACCCACTTCTGGGAATCCTGATTAGAAACAAGTGGAGTGTACATCCACTCTAGAGACTACAGGAAAGAAAGAACAAGAGTGATCTCTACAGGGAGTATGGTATGAACAGCAGGATGTATTAACTGGAAAAAGGCCGGGTGTGGTGGCTCAGGCCTGTAATCCCAGTGCTTTGGGAGGCTGAGGTGGGTGGATCACCTGAGGTCAGGAGTTCGAGACTAGCCTGGCCAACATGGTACCCTGTCTCTACTAAAAATACAAAAAAATGAGCCAGGCATGGTGGCACGCACCTGTAATCCCAGCTACTCGGGAGGCTGAGGCACAAGGATCGCTTGAACCCAGGAGGCAGAGGTTGCAGTGAGCTGAGATCGCGCCACTGCACTCCAGCCTGGGTGACAGAGTGAGACAATGTCTCACAAAAAAAAAAAAAAAAAAAAAAAGTGAAAAAAGCAAGGTGTATGCTACTTTTGTGTAAGGAAAAGAAATAAGACAGACAGAGAGATAGATAGATAGATAGATAGATAGATAGATAGATAGATAGATAGATAGATAGACAGATAGACAGATAGATAGATAGATAGTTATAGATGATACACAGAGATGATAGAAATATAGATGATAGAGATATAGATGACAGAGATATAGATGATGATAGATAGATAGATAGATAGATAGATAGATAGATAGATAGATAGATAGATAGATAGATAGATAGACAGACAGACTAGACATTTTCATTTTACTGTTTTGGGTGTTTTTGAGACCAGGATTTTTGCTGTGTCACCCAGGCTGGAGTGCAGTGGCTAGTCACAGGCAAGATTGTCACACATCACAGCTTCCAACTCCTGGGCTCCAGTGATCCTCCCACTTCAGTTTCCCGAGTAGCTGGGACTACAGGTGCACGCCACCATGCCCAGGTCATTTTTATTTTTTGTAGAGATGCGGTCTTGCTATGTTGCTCAGGCTGGCCCTCAAGTGATCCTCCTGCCCCAGCCTCCCAAAGTGCTAGGATTACAGGTATGAGCCACAAAACTCAGCTCTAAGATAATATGTTTTAATTCTTTTATTTTATTTTATTTTTTTTGAGACAGGATCTTGCCCAGCCACCCAATGGCACGATCATGGCTCACTGCAACCTCAGTCTCCTGGGCTCAAGCAATTCTCCTACCTTGGCCTCCCAAAGTGCTGGAATTACAGGCATGAGCCACAGCACCCAGCCACTATATATTTTAATTTGCTTATATTTGCATCAGGAAATACTAAAAGAAAAAGCAAGAAACTAATAAAAATGGTTACCTATAGATTGGGAGTAAGGGGCATAAGGACAAGGGTGGGAAGGAGAATTTTGTGTCATTTTGACATTTTAACCATTTAAAATTGTCTAATTTTCTTTTAATGACTTCACTTATTTAACAAACTTTAATTGAGCTATGCCCCAGGCGTTCATGAATACCTGGTTGTGGATGAGGAGTGGAGGCAGGCAGAGAATGTAGGCCGGGTGCAGTGGCTCACACCTATATTCCCAGCATGTTGGGAGGCCGAGACGGGCGGATTATTTGAGGGCAGGAGCTTGAAACCAGCCTGGCCAACATGGTGAAACCCCATCTCTACTAATAATACAAAAAAAAAAAATTAGCCGGGCCTAGTGGTGGGTGCCTGTAATCCCAGCTACTCGGAGGCTGAGGCAGAAGAATTGCTTGAGCCCAGGAGGCAGAGGATGAAGTGAGCAGAGCTTGCACCATTGCACTGCAGCCTGGGCAACAGCAAGACTCTGTCTCCAAAAAAAAAAAAAAAAAGAAAGAAAAGAGAATGTGACAGTATGCTCATAAATATGTATACTTCTACATATTAAAAATATATCTCTGAATATCTGCTTTGGTGCAATGGAAAATAATTCAGTTACATGACTAAGAAACCAAATCTAGTTAGTAATTGAAAGTGCATGCGTATGAGAAAGAGAGATGGAAGAATTAGAGACCCTATTCGAGGTGCAAGTGAGTTCTCAGAGATGGCAGTCGCTGCCTTCAAGGGAACCGAGCCCCTCTGTGGGGGACAACCACTGCAGTCAACATAAAGTGTTATTTCAGAGACCCCATGTTTGAAATAGAACTACCTTCTCCCACAACCCTTCCTTCTTTCTTGCTTTATTTAGGATCATTGAACTTATCACCATCTTACATATATTTTTACTTAGCTTGTTTATCTGTCTTCATTAACTACCCCAGGGCCATACTTGTAAGAAGTCCCTTAATAAACATCTGTGGATGAACAAATGAGCAGATCGCTGCCTGGATTGATTGATGGCTCTTTCCGAGATGTTTGACTCCAGAACGCTGGTTTTGTTGTCTCAGAAATCTCGATGCGTGAATCCCTGTGGCTGCTGCCGTTGCAAGAACGTATGCGAAGTTGGTCATCGCCGTTGATCCAATCGAGCTTATGTGCGTTGCTGACATAGCATACATATTGAAATTAACCACCACTGGAAATGTCTTTAGGAGGACTAAACTGACTCCACAGTTAGATAAAAAGTTAGCATGTCCTTCCAAAAGTCAAGGAAACAGAGCTGCAAGGAGTAACTTTGACATTAGGAGAGCATGTATTTGTCATTGTGAGGATGACTGAAATTCCGTATTTTCTTGCCAAGCCAAAACCAAGAGCTTTGCAGAGCTTAAGAGGGGAAAATACCCACAAATTTCCTTGGAAGAAATGAAAATGTCAAGCCAGGAGAGGCCGTTGTCACCGGACCATGCATTGTGCAGGCACGTGTCCTGTTTCAGTGGGCGGCTTATTTCCTTACTTTACATAAAATAATGGTGTATGTTACCATCTTAGATGACTGGGAATATAGCATGTGGTTTGCCTGCCAGATAAGGTTCCATTCTCACCTCTAACCACATCCCTAGGTGCAAGGCTGTCTATTTCACATTACCTAATAATTCGACAAAGAACACTTAAAAGTTTAATGACTTGTTCAATTGTTTTTTTCTTTTGAGAGGGAGCTGATTTCAAATGTCTCCATCTCAAACTGCTTGAACCGAGCCAGTAATAGTCACAAGTCAAAATACTATGAGATCACTTAGAGGGGGACTGTATACTAGTCTGGAGTTGGCAGACTAGTATACAGGGAATTGCTGGCATTTTGGAATACTCATTACTTTTAGTTATGGGAAGAAAAACTGAAAATTTTGGTTTATCTATACACTGAAAGACTATGAAGCTGTTAAGGTGACTAGGGCACTTTCTAGGTAGTGATTTGGAATATCACAAAACTCTAGTAAATGGGGAAGGAAAAAAAGACGAGGTGCATCTACCTCAGTGGGTTCAGTGTGCACTCACTATGAAAAGGGGAATGGGGTAGGCTGTGCACGTTGGCTCACACCTGTAATCCCAGCACTTTGGGAGGCCAAGGTGGGTGGATTACCTGAGGTCAGGAGTTCGAGACCAGCCTGACCAACATGGTGAAACCTGTCTCTACTAAAAAGACAAAAATTAGCCAGGTGTGGTAGCAGGCGTCTGTAGTCACAGCTACTTGGGAGGCTGAGCAGGAGAATCGCTTGGACCTAGGAGGTGGAGGTTGTGATGAGCCAAGATCGTGCACTCTGGCCTGGGCAACAAGAACGAAACTCCATCTCAAAAAAAAAAAAAAAGAAAAAGAAAAGAAAAGGGGAGTGGGGGAGAGGGAGTGATGGCAACCTTGTGTTTGCCAGGGTACACAGTTATTTCTGGAAAGATACAGCACATTTTTTTTTTCTTTCTTTCTTTTTTTGGTGAGACGAGTCTTGCTGTCACCCAGGTTGGAGGATACAGGACATTTCTGCAAAATGCTTTTTTTTTTCTTTTGAGACAGGGTCTCACTCTGTCAGCCAGACTGAAGTACAGGGGCATGATCTCAGCTCACTGCAACCTCTGCCTCCTGGGTTCAAGCGATTCTTTGTGCCTCAGCCTCCTGAGTAGCTGGGATTACAGGCACACACCACCATTCCTGGTTCATTTTTTTTGTATTTTTAGTAGAGACAGGGTTTCACCATGTTGGCCAGGCTGGTCTTGAACTCCTGACCTCAAATGATCCACCCACTTTGGTCTCTCAAAGTGCTGAGATTACAGGCATTAGCCACCACTCCCAGCCTGCAAAATGCTGTTTTTTGAACTCATTTGTAGGTAGGGCTTACTATCCACCAGTTAGTAATTGAAAGTGCATAAGTATGTTTCTTTCTAGTAGCTAATGGTTAATCCTTTTCTAATGGTTAATCCTCTTAACAGCCCTGTGAGGTAAGGGCCTCATCGCCCTTATTCTACAGATGCACAGAGATCACACAGCCAGAAAATGGCAGAGCTGGGATTAAAACCCAAGGAATCTAGCTCCTTGTCCTGGAGCATTCTGCTCCGCTGTTAAGACTGGCCTGGGACATAGGGGAGAGGGGTGTAACCAAGGGATCTGGAAGCAAGGGTAGGAGAATGGAAATAGTATATACTATTTTGTTCTATTTGAATTTTTGTCAGGTGTAAACATTACCTTTTTTAAAAATAATTTTTAAATTAATGGAAAAACATGGGAGATCCATTTAGAAGGATCAGGTGAAAACAGATGGTGAAATACATGGAGCGTGAAACTAAGAGCTTGGGTTTGTTGTGAATGATGAGGAAGCTTTTTGGTGTTCTGAATGTGGGCAACTGGAAGCTGGAACTGGAAGTGGCTCTGAGAATCTTCAGCCACCAGGAATGGCTTCCTCTCTGCTGTCCACCTCCTCAGGGTCACCCTCCCCCTAATTCTACAAGCCCTCCAAGACTAGCCAGCACCTAAGCATAATGGATAACAACCATTGGGCTTTGGAGTCAGAGCCACTGATTCTCATTCTGACCCTCCACTTTTAAAGGGTCCCTGGGCAAGTTGCCTTTCTTCACCTTAAATATCTCATCCATAAAATGGGCCTAAGATTAAGCACCTCACAGGTTGATAGCATGGTTAAATTAGGTAATACATGATATGTGCTAAGGATAAAGTCATGCATAAAGTAAGTGTTCAGTTAGTGCTTGCTATTATTATCCTAGCATTGACCAGGATTGAAATCTCAACTTTGATTCCAAAAAAACTGTTGTCTTCCCCAGGGACAGCCAGTATCTTCCCTCCTCCCTTCATGTTTCTCCTTTCTCCCTTAAAAGAAATATCAGGTGCTGGACCAGATCTAGTTTATACCCATAGTCACTTAATGTTTCCAACAATCCTACCAGGTAGATTTAATTATACCCATTTTCCAGATGAGAAAACTGAGGGTCAAAGAAATATTGTAACTTACACAAGATGCCTCAGCTAGGAATGGTGAAGTTGTTACTTAACCCATATCATGCAACTCCCATGCCACTCTCCTTTGCCCATTACACCATGCTACCTGATGGTCCTGCTCACCTAAGGCCAAGCAGAACCTGCCTCAGCTGAGAAGCCTTCCCAGACTGCCACAGCTGCACTAATATGACTCTTCTGTGCATCTATGCAAGTCACACACCAATTTTAGTTAAAATCTTGCATTATTTTCTTCAGGGTGACTGAATTCCTCAAATATGAAATTGGACTAAATCTACTCTCTTTAGCCCCCGAATACACAACTCATAGAAGTTGCTACCTAACAAGAGACATGCTTTTCTGCATCTGTATGTTGTGTGTACCTCTTCTTACCTCCCTTTGTTGGGATTAAGTGAAAGCTGATAGTCATCATTTCATGAAATTCCAACTGAATACTCAAACACCTGGAATTCTTTCTGTGCTCTGTTGTTTTTTAGAGGGAACTCATGAAATATACTGGAAAATTTTCCCTACCTCCTATACCTGGATACACTTCTAATATTCAATACAAAACCATCATGATAATGATCCCAAGACACTGCAAATTCTATTGCATTTTGAATCACCCAATATTGAGATACATTTATTTATGCTAAATCCCTGACTTTAAAATAACTGACATATTTGGCAAGCTGCTGGATCTTAACACACGTCCACCTTCAGAGTCTTTACTTGCACTGCCAGAGCTGTGGGACAGGCATTTTTGACAAACCCACAGTGGAAACTAACCCACATATTTCAATAGAAATGTTACAATTGTTACATTTAACCACAGTAATACACTCACATGAAGGACTAAACAGCTTCTTACATAATAGCCTGAAAGTTAGCCACATTTTAAATAATTTAGATGAGAAATTGTATTCTGAGTTCCAATCAAGTAGCAATGTTTTCAGGTTGAAAGTAGGAAATTGCATGCATTCCTAAATACACATGGGAATTGTTAGTCACCAACTAAGCTTACCCTTCCATTCTGTAGCATTTCATGCAATGCAAAAAAACAAACAAAAAAACCAGTATGATCCAAAATGAAGACAGAATACTGAATCCATATTTATCTCTCAAATTCTCAGCGACTACAGGCAGCATCAAAAGCCTCACAAGCCTACTCAACTGCAAACATTTCTTGCTGCAAGTATTACTGAATATCAAGTTCCATTATACCATGTCTAAAGCAGGACTTGGGTAATTTAATGATACGTCCCCCTGTGGCAGCACCCATCCCCTATTAATATGTGGGTGTGCTGTGCTTTCTATAGGTAAGGGGTAGCAGTCTCATTCACAGAAATTTCCTTTGTTAAGATGCTCAATTTCTGGTGATACCATCCAACTACCCACTGATTTCCTGGCAAGGGCATTCAACAGAATGTACTGCTCCCAATCCCACAAACCTAGTAGCAAAGTTGCAGGGGTGACCTTAGCACCCTTGAAGTGGGCAAAGTAGACACAGGATCGGTAAAACATAGGAATCAAAAGTAGGCTGTGGACCTACCACTTGCTTTCGATTTTGTTATCACTTGTCAAGCATGGGGCTAGCCTGTGAGGTTACAAAGATGAGTAAAACAGTGGGGTTGGCAGACTAGTATACAGGGAATTGGCTGGCATTTTGGAATATTCATTACTTTTAGTTATGGTAAGAAAAACTCTGCAAATGTACAAATAAAACCTAGACCACAAACTCTACTGCTAAATTTTAAACTTAAAACTTTCTGAAGAATAAAAGGGAATTGCATACTCTTCATTTTAAACAGGGAAGAGTTCACACAGCTTATTCCTAGCCAGTGGAAAAATCAGTCTTCCCATCATTAGCCCTGAACTATGTACTAGTTATACTATTCAGTAAATAAAATTGAGTTGGGGTAAGAGATCAAATATGAGAAGCTGAAAACTAAAAAATTCTTAAGGTTAGAAACACACAAGTACTCTCCTTAGTTCAGAGCCACAGATCTTACCCTCTACTGAAGCTACTGCGCGATAATATGCCTAAGAGGGCCAGCCGTGGTGGCTCACGCCTGTAATCCCCGCACTGTGGGAGGCTGAGGCGGGCAGATCACCTGAGGTCAGGAGTTCAAAACCACCCAGGCCAACATGGTGACACTCCATCTCTACAAAAAAAAAAAATACATATATATACACGAAGATGAGGCGGGCATGGTGGTGCACGCCTGTAGTCCTAGCTACTCAGGAGGCCGAGACAGAACTGTCTGAACCCGGGAGGCGGTGGTTCCAGTGAGCTGAGACCGAGATCGTGCCACTGCACTCTAGCCTGGGCAACAGAGGAAGATTCCATTCCCCCCACCCCACCCCCCCAAAAAAACCCAAAAAACAGAAAAGGAGACCCAGAGTTGAAAACAGAACCCTCCTCTCCACTTCAGGTAATTCTACACTTCTTGCCATGTAGTTGCCTGAAGGTGGGATTTCGAAAATGATTTTTTTTTTTTTCGATTTGTTGCCCAGGCTGGAGTGCAGTGGTGCGATCTCAGCTCACTGCAACCTCTGCCTCCCAGGTTCAAGCAATTCTCCTGCCTCAGCCTCCTGAATAGCTGGGATTACAGGTGCCCACCACCACACGCAGCTAAGTTTTGTATTTTTAGTAGAGACAGGGTTTCATCATGTTGGCCTGGCTGGTCTCGAACTTCTGGCCTCAAGAGATCTACCTGCCTTGGCCTAAAGTGCTGGGATTACAGGCGTGAGCCACTGCTCCCAGCCTTTAAAATGCTTAGCACAAATATTGTAAATATATATGTGCAAGCTAGTGCCAAATTACGGCAATGGAGAAACTTATTTATAAAGTCTGGATTTTGTTGACAATTAGCATGACTTGCCTGGCAAAGAACCACAACTGTCACGTCAGATGCACCCTCTGTTGGAATACCTTGTCACCACCTAAGAAACAGGGCTGTAACAAAGTCATGCATTAAGTTTCCTCAGTTGAGGATCTGAGGTGGGTGGTGGCACAGGGTAGGGTGGGGTAGAGTGGGGTGGGGTGGGGTGCGGTGAGGTGGGTGGGGGCGGCAGCAGGGTAAATAAACCATTACGGCACATAAAATAATTACACACATAAAAATATTCTAATTTATATTTTATTGCATTATGAAAATACATTTGGCAAAGTAATCTAGGCTCCAAGTTGAAATAAAAGAAAATTCTGAAGAGTGTACTGATTTTTAAAATGTGAAATAGATGTATTCTAACCAATACATACTAGCACTCTTATTAGGCCAAAACCCAGTAAACCTAATTTTTATAATTCCATATGAAATTACAAGGCGTTTTGCATTCATTCATTTTATGATTAGCACAAATCTTGAGAACTGATCCTCATTTTATCAAAACCAGTGTTAAATTCCTGTTCAGAAGACAATTTGAAACACTACCGAAAATTTTCAATTCCTTTGGTTTTATAAGTTGCATTTTCATCCTTACCATGTTACATTTTTTCATAATCAAACATTGTAGCAGCTTTAGATTCTGCCCAAGTACCTTTAAGTAAACTAGTATATTACATTTACATTATTTGAAAAATCGCTGATTTTACAAATGCAAAAATGCATAAATACATGCCTATCTACACCGGCAAAACAAAATACTCTGAATCTCAATGCTTTTAACAGGCCACACTTTCTGGCCGAAGATTTCTGGGATGCCTTTCTAAGCCACAAGGCCTGGCTGGCAATTCCACTGCTCCAAAACACACTTCTGAAAGGTGTAGTTACAATAAACCCTAAGCAGGTTAAATTTATCTAATAATCAACATTTAAAATATGACATTTTCACTACTTTTGCTACATTTTTCAGAACTGAAAATATATATTTTTCAAAAATGTACAAGGATATTTTCACTTTTTAAAAGGGAAAAGTGCTAAAAACATAATACATCTCTCTCTCTCTTTCCTCATCAGAATCTTCAAATTTTTTTTACATGTTGGGTTACAGTCTAGAGAACAGGTAAGTAATCTGCTCAAGGTCAGAAACAAAGTATCTTTAATCACTGAGGTCTCCATTCTTCATTTAGATCTTTTAACAGGACTTTGCTTGATGTATGTTAAGAAACATGCGTAAAATCAGACTTTTAAAAATTCATAAGTGAATCAGTTATTATTAGAATTGACATTTTCATTAAGCAAAGTCTGTGTTAAGTGCACCTATGAATACTTGTGGAAATTTACTTCCAAATGGCCATCATTATCTAAAACCAGCTGAACAAGCTTTCCCAGTTTAACTACAGAAGTATTCCACCTACCCTAAAGATATTCCATGAGCATTCTACAATTATCTGTATAAACAGCAACAAGTTTGATCTATGATCAACATATGAATATCTAATAAATATTAAAACTATTAAACTATAGATTAAAATGCAGATCTCTCATAGAGTTAAGTGATGTCATTTTGGTACATTCACCATTATTGTACTTTATTTAATAAAGAAATACATTTGCCCTTGCAAATACAGCAATTGCAAGTTTACAAATAAAACCACAGACCTCAAAGTCATAATGCTAAATCTTCAACTTGTAACCAACAAAAGTAAATCAATTTGTTTACAAATGGTCCATGGCACTACAATTAAAATAAAAAATATCAAAGGTCACAGGATCTTAGGTAGGTTTACTGACAATTTCATAAATATTCAAAAGAAAATCTCAAAATTTCTAAACTTAAATTTGCTTCATTGTAACATTTTTGAAAAAATTTTTTAAAATTTACATGTTTAATTTTTCTCCCCTCTTGGATATAGTAAATCAATATTCAGATTTTAACTATTAGACATAGTCATAAATATATCATCTAGCTGTTGTGAACCTGACAGTCAAGTCAGTCAGTAGTATACTATCCTACAAACATAAATGGATCCAAATAGTTTTGGTATTTATAGTCATGACGATTTAAGTAGTCAAAACGCAAAACTTGTGGTTGCCCCCCAAATCACCCAAAAGCATATGATACAGTGTCAGAAACTGTTTGCATCAGTTTTAGAAGCCCATCTGTGTATTTCAGGTATCTGAAACTTAAAAAAAGGGGATTCTTCCATATTTTGATAAAAATGTACTCGAATATTTCATAACATTAATATTTATTGCTTTATATGAATACTGTATTGAAAGCCCAAGCATTCAGTTTACACACAGAAATTATACAATTATATACCGCTTCACAAAGGCAGTGAACACATTACATTCTACAAAATCTACTTTACAGAAATTTAAAAACTCTAAATATCAAAAGGTACAGTTGAAGAAACAGGTATAAATTTGGCAGCCAGTAATTTTGACAGGGAAGTTGCAGTTTGCATGACTTTAAATATGTAAATTTGAAAATATTGAATTTAGAGTAATCATTGTGCTTTGTGTTGATCTGAAAAATATAACACTGGCTGTCAAAGAAGCATGTTCAAAAATATTTAATTCACTCCAAAATGTCATACAAATTATGGTGGTTTCTATGCACCCCTAAAGCTTCAGTCATTTAGCTCAGGTACATACTAAAGTAATATATTAATTCTTCCAGTACAGTGGTGTTTCATACCATTGACATTTGCATACTCTAGAATAATTTAGAAAGACACGTGTAATATTCACAATGTTCAGAAAAGCAAGCAAAAGGTCAAGGAACCTGCTTGGTTCTTCTGAGATGGTCTCATATCAGCTTCATAAACATTCATTCTACAAAATAGTAAGCTAACATTTGAACACAATTTCCAAGATAAAGCATATTTTCTCATAAATAATGAAGTCTTTTTCTCAGGCACCTCAGAAGTATACAAAAGAATTTGAGTTTGAACAGATCTCTTGGAATGTGTTTAACCTGGTATTTCAACAGACTTAAGATTTCCAGGGTTTCACAAGGGCCAGATTTTATTTCAATTACTCAGAAGAGAAAGAAAATGTCTTCTGAAAGAGGTGAACTCAATCATTACCAATAGAAAAAGTATCCACTGTATTCATCTCTTATAGAAACAGAAAAATATAACATTTCCCCCCTTAGAATAATATATATATATGTATGTATATATGACTTAAAGTTCCATAGTACGTAGCCAAACAATAAAATCTGGAAACCAGCATGAAACCCTATAATTCACATGTTAAAATGTTGAAACTATGACCAAAATATGAAAACTGCTAGAGCTATCAGAAAGAGACAAGACAAAAAGCTTCTTGCATATGTATAAACTAAAAGTGATAATCTCAAAAAAACTTTTCAAAATTATAATTACCTTCCAGTTTAAAAACTTTAATCCTAAATTAAAAAAAAAAAAAAAAAAACTAAACAAAAACCACTGATTTGCCCAGACCAAAAAAAAGAAAAAAAAAAAAAAAGAAAAGTCAGCGGTAAGGTAAGCAGGACCCAGAGGAGCTGATATTCACAGTTCTTACATGTACAACTCTTTCAGGAATTATCCATAAAGTACTTTATTTTACAACCTGCTTCTCTTGTAAAACTAAAGGTCCACTTTATTACATAAAAGTTTTATACAGTGTTAAAACCAGAACTGTATGTAAAATACTGCATCTAAATGTTTCTAAATAGTTAGTCTTGTTCCATTGGTTCATCGGTGACTTCTGTGGCTTCATCATCATTTTCCATGGATGATTCTGAAAGAATCTCTCCAGTTTTACTGGAATTGGATCCTACTAATTCTTCTGTTTCACGGCAGTCAGAAGAACCACTACTTACAGGGCCTTCGTTTTCACCACCTTCAGAATGTAGTAAATCTTTCTCAGCTTGAGACACATCAGATTCCTCCATTTGATTATTTTCCTCAGAAGTCTCTTCATTCACAGTTAAGGCATCATCAGATTCTTTTTCTTGATTTTTTCTTTCTGGGATCATTTCTCTTGATGTCATAAAAGACTCTAAAAATAAGCAAATGTTGTTGTAGTTAAATTTTATTTTCAAAATACCTCCACAGTTAAGTTTCATGAATTCTGATATTCTATAGTTCAAATCACATCCCCTGAAATTCAGCAGCAACTACATACAGGTGGGAGAAAAGCCCAACATCAGCATTATAAGGAGTTCCATTATGTAAAATTCTTTCACGAAAAAAATGAAGTACAAGAATTTGAGGATCTCCTTACTCCACCCTTTTACAGATGGTCTCTAAATACCTTCTTCTTCCTCTTCATCCTCTTCTTCATCCTCTTCTGTACAGTGCTGCCGGGTACAACGGCTTTCTTTGTCTTTATCCTGAGATGAAGATGATGCTTCTGTTTCTTCTACCATAACTGAAGAAATTTCACTGGAAGTTGTCTGACTGGCTGTTTCTCTGACTTCACTTTCTTTGTCAAACCTGAGTCTTTTTACCTCATGCCCCTCAGCTTCCACAGCATCTTCATCTGGATGTTTATTTTTCAAAGGGCTCACTGAGGAAACTTGTGATTCAGATGTCGAAGAGTCACTGTAAATGTTTTTTTAAAGTGTCATTAATAAGATTATTTTCCCCATCTTCTACATCCCCATTTTTAAGGTTAAATAATGTTTTAAATTGTATTTTAGTGCCAAAGTTAAATTATAACACCTGAGCAAAGAAAAACACAAGAGAATAATTTCAAGGTAACCTAAACTGTTTGATGAATAATTCCCAGGAGGACTCAGAAAAGCTGTATGACCTTTCTGTGCAATTCTCCAGTAAGTTAAATTTCTCCTACAATAAACCCACAAGTCTTCCATACAGACATACTCTCTAAGTCCTCTCCCTCAATTAGTCTTCCTTCCCTTAAAATGATACAGAAAATTTGAAGATAAAAATAAAAGGTGTCCTTTTATGAACTACAGTGAGAAACGATTCACAAAACCAACTTATTTATAAAGATCTTTTCTCTTTTCAAGTAACTTTCAGAAATAACAAATAAAATGGATCATATCTACTTTACTTTTAGACCCTACATAAACAGTCTCCACAAAGCAGCAATTTTAAAGTCTTGTCTGTGTCCACCTTCAACATTTGCTACACCTGGAAAGAGAAGCCAGTGCTCCTATAAACTGCATGAAAACCTTGTTCTGTCCCTCAGAACTTATAAATAGTGATAAATCCTGATGAAATGTTAACTTTTAATAAATATAAAACACATACAAACCTGTGATTTTTCTCTTCATTTTGCTGCAAATTTGCCTCTTTGCTGTCTGTGCTCTCAGGCAACCCATTTGTTGTCATGGGGGCTGACAAAGAAACCTTTGGTCGATTAAGTGGCCTAGGTGTCCCAGGCCCATTTATATTAGACCTATAATAAGATAAATGAACATCATTTCTTATTTTTATAAAAAGTCATCCCTCTTAAGGTATGCTGATGTGAATATATCACAGAAGTATTTGCTGCAACTTTGTTTTCAGGCCCATGCCTTACCAAATTAACTAATTCTACGTAGTTCATCCTATAGTATCCATAAAATGCCCAATTTTTAGAAAGTACACTAAGCCTGCTACTCAAAATCAGGACAATGCAAACTCTGTAGGTATCAAAAATCTAGAATCTCACCTCTCAGTATAGCTTGGTGAATTTCCAGGAAACATAACACCATTCATTCGATTTAAACTATTGGAATTGTTTTTCCTATAAGAAAAGAAAATATACTTGTGGATGACTTGATTTTTTTTTTATTTTATTTTAGATGGAGTCTGGCTTTGTCACCCAAGCTGGAGTGCAGTGGTGCAATCTCGGCTCACTGCAACCTCCACTTCCCAGATTCAAGAGTTTCTTGTGCCTCAGCCTCCCCAGTAGCTGGGATTATAGGCGTGCGCTGCCACACCCGGCTAATTTTTGTATTTTTAGCAGAGGCGGGGTTTTTTGCCATGTTGGCCAGGCTAGCCTCGAACTCATGACCTCAAGTGATCAGCCCACCTCGGTCTTCCAAAGTTTTGGGATTACAGGCGTAAACAACCACACCCCCTTTTTTCTTTTAAATAACGAGAATTAGTTCATGTTAAGAGTGCAAGGATCCATGATTCCACCCAACGCTCCCCGCTCAAGATCTTATGGGGTAGATGCCATTTGAAGCAAAGAGAGTGTGATGGTTGATCCTGGTATAACATCAGGAGCTTTAAATCCCGAAAATGTGGGGTTGCTCCTCTTGGGCCAGCAGTTTGCCGTTGCTGCTAAGTTTGGAAACATTTGTGGTGATAGCTGCCTAATAACGGGGTGGCAAAGTACACCCCCAAACTCAAAATATTTCCCCAATGTCTTTTTAACCATTGTTTTTTTTCTCCTCAAAGACTGGGATCTCAGACACAATGGCAGGTAGAGCAATGGAGCCATCCATGCACTGATCTAGAAACATTCTCACAGCATAATAGGTTGTCATCTGTGCTTTCTTGGCAACTAACTTGACTTGCGTAGCTTGCGCAGAGGGGATTCAAACTCTCCAAAAAGAAATGTGAACATTAATTCTCCGACCCACGGTCTTGAGCTGATCCAGTCTATGGCTGATTCTGCATTGTAGCTCATTAGCAGATCAGCACTCTCACCATGTGAAAGTCTTCCAATAGATGCCATCATTGCCTTGAATCGTCTCTGAACTTGGAGACTGCTGGCGCAAATCTTATCACTTGATCCAGCGGCAACACCTATCAAAAGGTCACAGCAGTGGCGGAGAACTGATGACTTCTCAAGGACAATAAAGTTAGGCATATCTTTGAATCCGCTAGCACAAGGAGTATCCATTTCCTTGTTCTTGTTCTCAACCACAATATTAGACCTCTTGCTCACACCAACACTCAGTAATGTCTCGTGTAACCCATCAAATATAAAACACAAGAATACTAAACTGGGGGTCACGGGGTGGAAATGAGATTTATGTGCCAGGTCTAGCATAGACTTGGCTGCTTTTTTAATGTCCTTAACATCCCCAATGCTGGGTTGGGGTTCCAATGCATCCAGTGGATACTGTCTGCTTTTCCCGGATAGCTCAAAACTTCCTTGAAGGTCAGGGAGCCCACTCCTGTCCATTGCGTCATCTGTTGGGCTGCCGGTCTGTGAGTCCTTTCTTAGATGAGACATTGTGGGTGATTGGTTCCGACTTAATTCTTTCATTTTGGTAAGAATCATGGGTCTAAAAGATCTTTTGTAAGATCTGTCACAGACCCAAACAAAAAGACTGTGAGAATTAACACAGGCATACAATTTAAGAAAAGAATCCATTATTAGTCACTATGACTTGACTCTGCACTTCTTTACCATTTTTCCAAAATACCTCACACTCATTAGGAAAACAAAACATATTCTGGTTCATAAAGGAAATTTTTATCATATATATATATTTTTTAATAGTTTTTCTGTCAAGAAATATAGTATGGGATTATTTTAGTATCTTATTTAGCAACTTAAGTATATTCTTGAGAACATTCTAAAAACAAATTGGGCTGGGTGTGGTGGTTCACACCAGTAATCTCAGCACTTTGGGAGGCTAAGGTGGGAGGATCACGTAAACCCCCAAGAGTTTAAGGCTGCAGTGAGCTACGATCACTCATCACTGCACTCCAGCCTGGGTAACTCAGTAGTCTATGAAAGCAGAGTCAGATTAACCTTAAACCAATGGTTCTCAGCAGGGGACAACCTCCCCTCTCTGCCTTTCACATCTCCAGGGGACATGTGGCAATGTCTAAAGATATTTGGAGGGGAACACTACTGGCATAAATGGGTAGAGGTCAAGGACACTGCTAAACCTCTTATAATCCCCAGGATACCCACTCACAACAGAATTATCGACAAAATGTCCATAGTTCCAAGGTTGAGAAATTGTGTCCAAATTTAATTCTTACTTTGCCATATATAAATCTTGACAACTGCAAATATTTTCCATCATAAAGAGAAAAGCCATCAAGTAACTATTCCAAACATGGGAATTATGCCCTAGAGATACCCCGGAAAGGCATCTAGAATGGCATCTCAGGGACATGGGTGCCACCACAGTATGTAAATCCAACAATATTAAAATTACAGTAAATCACCAATCGTTTTAATCCAAATCTCTTTACCAGAAAAAACATACAGATGATGTTATCAGTAATATCCTACTTTGGGGACTGAATGGTAGGTTCACAAGTATGTTATCACACTTAATTACATATAAAATTCAGTCTGTTTTAATAATGTATTAGAAGCAATAAAATGATTAAATATAGTAAATAATATACTAGAAATAGAAAAAATATACTTACTCTGAAGAAGGATAAACACAGCTAACAACCATCACATTCTGCAATAATAAAAATCAGTGATTTAGTATGAAGAAAAGTACTACAACATAAAGTTTAATCATTTGTTTCTAAAATCACTCTGGTGGGTTAAATTTCCATTGATTCTAATTTTGCTAATGAAGGAAAATAAATGGTTAAAAATGAAAACTGGTAAAACAAAAACTAAAACAATTACAAAGGACCAAAAGAGAATATCCTACTCAGCCACTGATTTTTTTCCTACTTATTTTTTGTCCTAGTTATTCTAGACCCCTAACATCATATACTATATGCAGTAGAGGAACTAAGCTCAGATGGAATCAACAAAGATGTTGAGAGATTGAAGTACTTAGGACACATGTAATTGATTTTCCTTACAAAGCAACACCCAATCCACAGCCTGTTACGTTGCATCATATATCCCACAGAAAGACTCAAACCTTTTTTGTAATATATTTATATGATCTTCCCAGTAAAAATAACTTTACTAATATTCAGTGTTCGCTGAAAGTTTATTATGAGTCACAGTAAGTGTTCTGCATTTAATCCCCTTCATAGCCCTATTATTAACCACATTTTACAGAGGAGAAAACTAACTGGCCCAAGGTCACACAACTATGAAGCACTGCAACCCTGATTTAAAGGCAGGGCACCTGATATGACTACTGTAACATATTGCTTCTTTATCCAAAGATCTCAAAAATGTAATTATTACAACTCCTGGAGCTGAAAAATAAGTACTGATGAGCCATCTCAGTTTCCTGGCCTTTGGGGATATTATTCAATTGAGTGTACAGAGGATCAACAAAATATATTAATCCAGTATGGCCTCAAGAACTTCTGTAAATCACTATGTAATGGTTTTTGATTCCTGTTCCCAGGGTAAAATAAAGTGAATTTGAACCAGATCCTTAAATGAACACTGAAGTGTTTTTGGACCAATCATCAACTGAAAATTAGAACCCATTAGTCCAATCTTGGTTCTCACAGGGCTCCTTCATTTTTCACTCAAGACAAGTCAATATCTTACTTTTCATTCCCTTAAATACCTTGAGTCTTTGCTCTTCACACCATTTCCTTTTTTTTTTTTCCTGAGACAAGAGTCTCGCTTTGTTGCCCAGGCTGGAGTGCAATGGTGCCATCTCAGCTCACTGCAACCTGCGCCTCCTAGGTTCAAGCAATTCTCCTACCTCAGCCTCCTGAGTAGCTAGGTTTACAAGTGTGCACCACCACGCCCGGTTAGTTTTTGTATTTTTTGCAGAGACAGGGTTTCACCATGCTGGCCAGGCTGGTCTGGAACTCCTGACCTCGTAATTCACCCACCTCAGCCTCCCAAAATGCTGGGATTACAGGCATGAGCCACCGCACCAGGCCCACACCATTTCTTTTATTCAGAATACCCTTCCCTTATTCTAACACTCCCTCAACCCCCTCCACACACAAACACTAATGTTTATCTCTAAATCTGACCTGCATGTTTCTACTCAATACCTCATTTACATGCTTGGCACCAACAAGTTTCCCGAGTTATGTACCTCTGAACTCCAGAATTGGGAAAATGAATTCCATAGGTAAGTTTATAAAACACTCTATAAAGTTAAAATAGCAATTATAACTTCTCAGAACCTTTAATAAGTTGATGTACACTATGAATTTCCAAGAAATAATAAGCTGCTTTCCCCCAAACTTCAATGATCAACACACAAACCCTCCTCTACCCGCTGCTATTAAGTTTCTCCGTAAAACACAGAATGCAATTTGGAAAACAATTTGGGAAACTCAAGGTAGGCTAGAAAACATATTTCAAGAAGCGGTACCTGAAACAGATCTTACTCAATGTTCTTTTCTGAAATAAAAGCTATTACACCACAGCATAATATAATTCCAATAATAAAATAAATACCTTTTCTACTCCTCTGAGAAATTTGTCTGTTCCTGTATAGTTTCTCCTTGGATCCGTTAACAATTCACATAGTCGCTGAATAGTAAAAGGGATACTGCAAAAAAGTATAATTTTACAGTGTGAGATCACTGATAATCAAGAGAACTAGGAACATTATTTCTTTTGCTAGGTAAAGCTGTATCTAGTCACCCATGTGTTAAGCTACAAAAGAAAATGCTATAATAGGGAAATAAACGGATGAGTCTTTTAAAAGTAGACAATAAAATAAGCATATCTTTCTATTTAACAAAAAACCAACTCTCCCTTCCTTTAAAAAGCAATAAAGGCAGGCGGGGAGAGGTGAATGGTTAATGGGTACAAAAATATAGTTAGGCCGGGTGCGGTGGCTCAAGCCTGTAATCCCAGCACTTTGGGAGGCCGAGACGGGGGGATCACGAGGTCAGGAGATCGAGACCATCCTGGCTAACACGGTGAAACCCTGTCTCTACTAAAAAATACAAAAAACTAGCCGGGCGAGGTGGCGGGCGTCTGTAGTCCCAGCTACTTGGGAGGCTGAGGCAGGAGAATGGCATGAACCGGGAGGCGGAGCTTGCAGTGAGCTGAGATCGGGCCACTGCACTCCAGCCTGGGCGACAAAGCGAGACTCCGTCTCCAAAAAAATAAATAAATAAATAAATATATATATATAGTTAGATAGAATGAATAAGATCTAGTATTTAATAGTACAACAGGTTGACAACAATAATTTATTGTACATTTTAAAATAACTAAGAATATAAGTGAACTGTTTGTAACACAAAGCACACATAAATGCTTGAGGTGATGGACACCCCATTTACCCTGATGTGATTATTATGCATTGTATGCCTGTATCCAAATATCTCATGTACCCCATACACATATAAACCTACTATTTACTCACGGAATTTTTTTTAAAGCAACTTAGAACACCCAAAATCAACAGAAAGCTTCAAAACTGAGGAAAAAATTTTTATGTAACATTCTAAATCCTAATAATTTGATTTGTGTTACAACAGAAGTAACACAAATAATAATCAAGCTGGGGTTTATTTAATATAGAAATTTTTCCTCAAGTATTCTTCTGCACTGAAAGGTTTCTTTAAAACGTTCACACAAAACCACAAATAAAGTATTTTAAATGCGGTTCTGCTCCATTATTACAATTTCATATATAATCTACACGTTTAATCCAACTTAAAATATACACAACAATATTTATTTAACTTTACCGAATACTTTCACTATACTTCAATTTTTGCTTGATCGTAGTAAATACAAAACTGATATAAGTTGGAACTAAAATCATTTTATAAATATTTTTAAGTTTTGAGCTCATGTAGCTATTAGCATTCATAAGTATTACAAACTGAACAGAACAGCAGTTATGAGCACGAGGTACGACAAATGCAGCTAAGAAGTACAAACAAAAATCTTCAGACTTCAGTGTCTGCCATACCAATCTATTTATTCTCTTTAATGAAAAGAATTACCAAGCCTCAAATTAATAGTTAACATTCACAAAGGTCTTCACTTTTTACAGGCAGTGTGACACAGAATTTTCTTCCACCACAAGGTATATCAGCTAGTGAGTTATAATGCCAGAACTCAAACCCAGTCTAACTTCAAATCTCATGTCCTTTCCACTGTACCACACATACTTTACAAAATTATAGTTGTTTATTTTCTAACTGGAAAAACTACATTTGGTTCTCATATTCTTTGTGTCAATGCTATTCTTATGTTCAAAGTATAACATGTGCAAAAAATTCTGAAGATGCTTAAAGTACATGTTATTGATAGGAGAACAAATGTTTTTAGATAAATTTGAGAGTCCAAGAATCAATCTTTTGTCTCAAACCTAAAATCAAATCCAAACCTAAAAGTGAGAAAACTGTTTTACCAAAAGACAAGGCGCAGAATAAAAGATTCAATGTTTGCCTGAAAACACAAACATTCGGAAGCAACTAGAAATTGCTCTGGGTTTCTGAGGAAGAATACTTTTTTGCTTTTGAAAATCTACTCAGAGTGAAGTATAATGTCAAAACGAAGAATCCCTTTAAATGGGGAAGTACAAAGCACACCAACAGCATTATTAATTATGAAACAATAAGCTTACACATCTTCTGTTTCATTCCTATAAAGACAACACATAATTGGAAATCTACAGCTAATACACAAAACTAACTCCACTTTTAAAATGTTTAAGCATTTTCCGCATGTATAACAAACAGTGTCAGTTTCTCAACTGTCTGTCCATGAAACCCAGTATCATCGTGGACTTCGGAAAGTTAGTGGTATAACTCACCTTAGCTCCTCTTCTAGTTCACTGCTCTTCAAACCTTACACACACACCACATCTAAGCTATTTTCCTCATTAATCACCCCATAGTGACACTGTAATTAAAAGTTTATTATTCAAAATATACAAAATCGCACCAACAGTTTGGGTATTCAACAAGTGTTTGGGTATTCAAATAGTACTTAACTGAAAAATACTGTCTAGTCGTTATGCTTTTTCTTCCAACTAAAATTTTTTCCCACATTAAAACCTAATGTTTTCTCACTAATTAAAATTACTTTTAACAGATGAGTATTTTAAAACTTCTTGTTTAACAACATTTACACTGAATGTTTTGGCTAATTTTCTTTAGAAATCTAAGTTAAATTGTAGCCAATTATTAATATTTTATGTGTTGGTTAATATTAATACTGCTTTGGGAGGGGGGTATGTGTTTACATAGCAATGCTAGCAATAACAGCCTATGATAAAACGAGTTTAAGTTCTTAGACAATTTCAGAAACTTTTTTCAAATGACTGTTATTTCGAAAAGTAAAAGAAGCTTTTAAAAGTCATTTTATCAAGTATCCAATAGATGGCACTGAAATATCACACAACACTTCCTTTTCTCACATGACAGTCTAAAACCCAACCAAACACTTCCTGCAAATCAATGTATCTACTGGAAATATTAGCATGATAAATGAATGTAACAACAGCATTGAAAGGTCTTTTACATACACACTGTACTTTTAAACTTATTCCATAAATATAAGAGCCTATTATAAACTAGAAATACCAACCTTGCTCAACAGCACAGTGGAAAGACATGTAAACAATTACAATTACAGTAATAAATAACAACGTTGTATAAAAAGTGCCATGGAGACAGAATAAACTGTACGCCAAGCTTAGTAGGCATGACACGGGGAAAACAATTTGAGGTAGGCCTCTAAAAGGAGGCACAAGAATAAACCAGATAAGCCAGTACAAAATGAATGCATTCGGTATGAGTATATGAAAGCTCTGCTCTCTGATACTCATCCATTAGACACAGCATACAAAATAGTTTATTCTAACTTCTGAAAATATTAAGACTTTTTCCACACCTACTAAGAAAAGCAAATATACGGAGAGGAGTGTTAAACACACATGCCACTAATTCTCAATGAAAAGTCTGAACTGAAATCCTTAAATTTGGTGGGGAGTGGTGACCAGATGTTCATTAGCAAAGGTATACTGTAAAACAAAAAGCTTTGGGCCAGGCACAGTGAGGCAGGCGGATCCCCTAAGGTCAGGAGTTGAAAACCAGCCTGGCCTGTAGTCCCAGCTACTCTAGAGGCTGAGGCAAAAGAATTGCTTGAACCCGGGCAGTGGAGGTTGCAGGCTGCAGTGAGCCGAGATCGAGTCACTACACTCCAGCCTGGGTGATAAGAGAGATTGTCTCAAATTTACAAAAAAAAAAAAAAAGCAGCATCTGGCTTTACTCTGCAGATATATCATCTGATTTATTCATGGTAAAATGGAAAACTAAGAAGATATAAGGAACTGAAAAAAGGACATGACTAGATAGCAGCTCAAATTTTTAAAAACTGTGCCTACAACATCCAGTAACATTTTTTTAAACCCTCACACACACATTAAGGATCCACCTTTGCTAAATATATACATATTTTAACACACACACACCCCACACACACACACACACGTATGTTACCCCACTAGGAGACCTTACTCAAACCGAATTTACCTAAGTCTTCATGAGTCTTATGAGTCTTGTCTGAAAACAAGGGTTCTAAACAAGTATGCTTTAAAGATTATCGTGACGACTAAATATGACATAATGTATATGGCGTATTAAATCATCTAACAGTGCCTAAAATATTTTAGAAAGTTCAATAAATCTTGGTTCTTATTGTCATCATTCCGTCTACTCTTTGACAGAGATTGTGGGAAGGCACAAATGGTCCAAAGACCAACAAAACCAAAAGTACAGCTCTGTCTTTAAAAATATTCCCCTTAATTCCAAGGAAAACAACTAACCCTAATTAATAGGATCGTACATTTTACCTTATATATCTTAATTTGAATACAAGCTGTCCCAATTTATTTATTTATTTATTTTTAAGCAGAAGTCTTGTACACCTAAAAGCTACGGAAATTCAAATACCAAGAAAGTTGCTGAATATCAGGGAAAGACATCTCAACATAAAGTAGCAATTCAATGCTATTTTTTTAAAAAATAAAATTTAAGTCGTAAGGCTAAACACTAAAGAAATAATGTCCTAAGTATGTATTTTAACCTAAATTTCTATAAAAGTACTAAGTTGAAAAGAAGGCACTCAAAAAATAAGTGCACACTTCATTCAGACTCTAAGAAAATCAGTTAACTATCTTAACTTTATATTATATAAGCAATTTTTCAACATGAAAAAGACAAAGGAAGGTAATATGTAGCACAGAGGTTACTGGAGTAAAAAGCTAAAGAAATGACCATAAAAATCCAACATCCCACTAAAAAAAAAAAGTCAAAACAGTCATTCACTTTCGTTTTACCCATGTATATGTAGATTTCACTGTCTTTTCTGACTAAATGACATTAGTGATGTCTTAGTTAACATAAATACTGATTTAAACTTAACCAACTTCATGGAAACTAATAATATCTCTATTATCAAAGACTGAATAAGTTCATAATTTTGTTTACACCTACAAAGTCTTACAAAAGTCAGAAATACCATTAGAATAATGTGATATTAGCTTTACTTGAAGCAATATGCTCTTTCTGTACTCAGGCTTTAATATTTACATAAACATACACATTCATAAATATTTATATTTACGAATTTTGGGTTAACGAGTGCTGCAGACACTAGTTTACTTACATCATTGGGGTTATCATTATTAAAAGAGGCGAAATTAGCCAGGGGCAGTGGCTCACGCCTGTAATCCCAGCACTCTGGGGGGCCAAGGCGGGTGCATCACCTGAGGTCAGAAGTTTGAGACCAGCCTGGCCAACGTGGTGAAACCCCGTCTCTACTAAAAATACAAAAATTAGCCAGGCGTGGTTGATGCACACCTGTAATCCCAGCTACTCAGGTGCCTGCAGCAGGAGAATTGCTTAAACCCAGGTAACAGAGCAACACTCTGTCCCCACCAAAAAAAAATTCATACACATATAATTTTAAGCCTCAAATCAAATGACAGATTTCACTTATTTTTTGAGATGGTGTCTCGCTCTGTCACCCATGCCGGAGTGCAGCGGCACAATCTCGGCTCACTGCAACCTCTGCCTCCTTGGTTTAAGCGATTCTCTTGCCTCAGCCTCCTGAGTAGCTGGGACTACAGGCACTTGCCACCACGCCCGACTAATTTGTTGTATTTTTAGTAGAGATGGGGTTTCACCATGTTAGCAAGGATGGTCTCGATCTCCTGACCTTGTGATCTGCCTGCCTCAGCCTCCCAAAATGCTGAGATTACAGGCATGAGCCACCGCGCCTGGCTAATTTTGCCTCTTTTAATAATAATAAGGAACCCCAATGATGTAAGTAAACTAAAGTCTGCACCACTCCTTAACCCAAAATTCATCTATAGCAATTGTCAAAACTTTTAACAAAGTTAATCATCTCTTGGAGTTCCTATAGTACGAATTGTTATTTTATTTGCATTAAATATAACTAGCAAGATAACGTTAATTAACTTCTGTTATTTTCAATTTTTAAGTTTATTAAAGAGAGTATCACAACAAGCCATATTACCACTAGACAAGACCAGGTGGGGAACAGTAAGGAGGGGTGGTTACAAAATAATGCCAATTCTCAAGTAATTATCCTAAGAGAAAGACAGGGGGTAAAGAAAAAACAAGTAGGGGTGGGTGGGTGTGGGTTTGTGTGAGAGAGACAGAAATCTGCCACAAATAAGTACATTTTAACTAATATACTCAACAAACACTGACACAAATAATTAACAGCACAAACACCTATTTTCCCCAATTAGGGAGCACAAAAATCAGGAAGCAATAAAGTGGATCAACAGTGTCAGACAAAAAAGTAATAAATGGCTAAAGAACCATTCTCTCAGTCCCCAAATTATCTGGAGCTAACCGTAAAGCAAACCACACACAAACTGAAAATCAAATGGCGGTTATGTTTTATTCTACAATCCAGATTTTGGAGTACAAAAGTCTCATATATAACTTTAAAAGATCACGAGCAATACTCTCAGCTGTGACTGACTGTACTTGCCTAACAGATGATATAAAGATTATTAGGTATCAAAAAGGTTTCCACTTTCCAGACCTCCTCATAAATATATAAGAACGCTATTTTAGTCTACTATTCACAGAGTGAGGAGGTGGCCTACTTCAGAGAGGTCTTAGAGATAAGAGCATTGACAAGAAAGGGTCAAGACTTGAGAGATTAATTTACTTTTATATTCATTATTCTTTCATTTTGAAAAATTCAGAGAACATAAAATGGTATCTTTTAAAACTTCCAGGAATGTAACTTACATGCTCTCTATTCCTCAAAATGCCTCTTCGTGTATATGCCATTATAGGAATGAACCATTACCTATTAGCAATTCCTAAATTATATTCATGGTCTCTGTAATAGGAAGAGGATTTCCATAAATGGCCCTGGTTTGAGTAAACCCATATACTGTTTTCTATTATAATCCCAATCAGAGGGCATAAAATGGTCTTTTAATTGACCATTTCATTAAAATTTTTAGTTTCGTTCATTTTAATTTTTGGTGTTTCTCAAACTGTAACTTCAGTTTTGGAGAGTAGCTATAATCTATCTTTTATGAAATTTTAAAGTTCCAAAGTAATTTTAAAAGACAAGAAAATGACCAAAAAAAAAAAGAAAGAAAAAAGAAATTAAGCATTCCACTGTGATTCTTCTATGCCTCAATACACAAAATATAGATATAAATACACTTTTATTCTTTTATTCTTTTTTTCTAGTGCCCAGTTACTCAATATTTATTCTTTTCTTTACTCATTCATTCATCCATCCATCCATGCATCTAGTCAATCCATACTTGTCTGTTTGAGAACCTACTATATTCAGGCACTCACTCTTCTAGGCCTTGTTTGGAAAAGCCTGTTACCCCAGCTCTCCAGAAGCTTATAGTTCAGGATATCAAGTAAACAAATGCATGGACAATTTCCACTTCAAAGAGGGAAAAACTTGTACTCTGGCCGGGCGCAATGGCTCACGCCTGTAATCCCAGCACTTTGGGAGGCCGAGGCAGGCGGATCACAAGGTCAGGAGATCGAGACCATCCTGGCTAACACGGTGAAACCCTGTCTCTACTAAAAATACAAAAAAATCAGCCGGGCGTGGTGGCAGGCGCCTATAGTCCCAGCTACTCTGGAGGCTGAGGCAGGAGAATGGCATGAACCTGGGAGGCAGAAGTTGCAGAGAGCTGAGATTGCGCCACTGCACTCCAGCCTGGGTGACAGAGTGTCTCAAAAAACAAACAAACAAAAAACCCCACTTGTACTGTGATAATACACTAAAATAATTTAGAAAATGGATAATCTTTCTTATAGCAAAATACTAGGAAGCATTTAATATAAAACTTTCACAAATTAAAAGCAAAAATAACAAAAACTTAACAATAAGAAAATTAGCAAAAGAAAGCCAAAAGAGGATATAAAGGGCAATTCACAGAAAGGCTGTAAGTACATAAAAAGATGTTCCATTTCACTTGCAACCAAAGAAACACAAATATAGACACATATAGAGTACTGAAGAATTACAGTATCTGCACTTACTACAAATGAAAAAAGCATCAACAACCACATTTTGCTAAGTCAATTTTGCAGTATTGATAAACTGAAAATTAAGTGTTCATAAGCTAAACTAGCAATTACATTTCTACAAATTAAAAAAAGCAACAATGTGGCCGGGTGTGATGGCTCACGCCTGTAATCCCAGCACTTTGGGAGGCCAAGGTGGGAGGATCACCTGAGGTCAGGAATTCGAGATCAGCCTGACCAACATGGAGAAACCCCACCTCTACTAAAAACACAAAAATTAGCTGGGCGTGATGGCACATGCCTGTAATCCCAGCTACTCGGGAGGCTGAGACAGGAGAATCCCTTGAATCCAGGAGGGGGAGGTTGCGGTGAGCCAAGATCGCTCCATTGCAGCCTGGGCAACAAAAGCGAAACTCCACCTCAAAAAAAAGAGGCAACAATCTATACATATATTCAAAACATGACATTCATCAACAAAACATATGGGGAAGGATGCTCACTACAAGCACTGCTCGTTAACAGCCAAAAAAATAAATGCCTACCATCAATCAGGACAGGCAAATAAAAACTTATAATCTACTCACATAATAGAAAGCAATGCAGCCATTTCAAATAAATAAAAAGATAGCTTTAAATGTATTAATATAGACATGTTGAAGCTTCTCTAAAAGGAAATTACAACTAGCATATAGCATGATTCTACTTTCATTCTTTATGTACTTCTGTAACAGTGGGGATCTTTTTAAAAGCATGAACATACACCACTTTTGTAATTTAAAGATAATCTATTACAAATGGGGGGGGGGAGGAATGTATAAGAATGGACAAACCCTCAAACTGGTGGAAAACCAACAAAATGTTACTTCTTAGTAAATATTTTTAAAAACTATATATATGTAAAACGCAAAAATTGAAAATTTTAGACATGTTTCAACATACCCATATATTAAAATACAGACAAAAAAAGTAAATTAAAAATAGAAAAATCTTAATGTATCACTGATTAAATAAGACTTAGATTCTGCCTGCTCAGAAAAAGTGATTCATAAACTGCCATTCTGAAAAATCAGATTTAAAAAACAGAAGTTCGGGCCAAGTGCAGTGGCTCATGCTTGTAATCCCAGCACTTTGGGACACTGAGGCAGGTAGATCACTTGAGGTCAGGAGTTCCAGACCAGCCTGGCCAACATGGTAAAACCCTGTCTCTACTAAAAATACAAAAATAAATAAATAAATAAAATAAAATAAAATAAATAAAATAAAAATTAAAAAATAGCTGGGTGCAGTGGCACACACCTGTAATGCCAGCTACTTGACAGGCTGAGGCTGGAGAATAGCTTGAACTTGGGAGGCGGAAGTTGCGGTGAGCCCAGATGGCGCCACTGCATTCCAGCCTGGGTGACAAAGACTCCATCTCTAAATAAAATAAAATAAAATAAGATAAAATAAAATAAAATAAAAACGGTTCAAAAATAAAAAGTTTTAAAAGAAGAATGCTCAAGCATTTAATGACTGTTCAAATCATTTTCTGAAGTAGGTGAATTACCTCTTTTACAGATTAAGAAATTACAAATATTTAGATTTATGTAATAAATACGTAATACACAATTACATTTATATTTTTATTATAATATGTATACATAATTATATAATACATGTATTTGTTTCTAGCTCAACTTAATGTGAAAGAACTGAAAATGGTATTTGCTATTACTAAGTCAGAATCACAAGTAAATCTGCTTACTAAGCAGCGGCATAATTTAACCTGTTTCACCTTAACTTTTATTTTTAAATGATGGCCATAATTTATTGAAATAAAAGATGAGTCACTATATCTAAGTACTATTTATATATATGTACAATTTACAAATAACCCCGAGAAGTATTCTTATCTTGAATGTATTTAGTTCAACAGTAAATCTTATGCAACATGCTTCTAAAACGTATCATGTGGCTATTTCTTGGATAAGTGCTTCTGAAATTTTTTTTTTCCTTTTCCTGAAAAATTTTAAAATTAAGATCGATATGGAAATACACACATATGGTTAAATACTTTCAACAGTCCAACAGGGTGCACAGTGAAAACAGGTCTCTCCTTCCCATCCCAGGCCCCCGGGGGTAACTATAACTGATGAACCTCAAAGACAAAAGCTGTGATTTCTTCCCCCAAAGTATTTTTGTAACAGACCCAAAGTCAAGGCATAAGGGTTTGACATTTCAAGCAAAATTCTTAAACCTAAAAACAGTGGAATATGATGTAAAGCAAACCATTAACTGGATTACACTATCTTATTTTGAAATCCCATGCAATTAAATACCTAAAGAATCAAGCCATTTATGCCATCTAAAAATACAACTGAAATCCTTCAAATAATATCTAATTCTAACTACGAATTCATGGTTAGAAAAACTACAATTCATTATATTTAGCATTGTTGTTGTTCCACAGCCCAAATTAACGCCAGACTAAATATTGAATAATTCAACTTCACAAACACTTCTTCCCTTCAATAAAGGAAACTGTAAAAATACAAAGTCCTGACTGGGCGCGGAGGCTCACACCTGTAATCCCAACACTTTGGAAGGCTGAGGTGGGCGGATCACGAAGTCAGGAGTTCGAGACCAGCCTGGCCAGCATAGTGAAACCCCATCTCTACTAAAAATTAAAAAAAATTAGCCGGGCTTGGTGGTGCGTGCCTGTAGTCCTAGCCTAGCTACTCGGGGGGCTGAGGTAGAATTGCCTGAACCCGGCAGGTGGAGGTTGCAGTGGGCTGAGATCATGCCACTGCACTCCACCCTGGGCGACAGCGAGACTCCGTCTCCAAACAAAACAAAACAAAAAACAAAACCAAAAGAAAGTCCTAAAAACAAAGAATTTAAAATGACAGAATATGAGACACAGTAACATTTCTTTAAAAATGAGTACTGCTGGGCTCGGTGGCTCACGCCTGTAAACCCAGCACTTTGGGAGGCCGAGGTGGGTGGAACATGAGGTCAGGAAATCGAGACCATCCTGGCTAACACGGTGAAACCCCATCTCTACTAAAAATACAAAAAATTAGCCGGGTGTCGTGGCAGTTACTCAGAAAGCTGAGGCAGGAAAACTGCTTGAACCCGGGAGACAGAGGTTGCAGTGAGCCAAGATCGCGCCACTGCATTCCAGTCTAGGCGACAGAGCGAGACACTGTCTCAAAAACAAAACAAAACAAAACAAAGGGAGTTTTACTTTTGTACAGAATATCTTTTTGGTGTTTTTAATGTTTTACAAGGGCCCAAAAATGGTTACTTGTAACTAACAAGCAAGAGGTTACTTGGGAGAGAAATGAGGATCCAAAAGTCTAAACAAAAACTCACTAAAATACTTTCATAAATTAGTACTTCATTTTAAAAGAAATGTGATTTCTCAATGATATAAAGGTTCCGTATAAAGTATGAAGACATAACACCAAATATAAAACAGGAAAGAAAAACCATTAAAATGTTTCCTGATAAATGAATGTTTCCATTGATACCTATAAAAAGGTGGTTCAAGTTTTTTAAAAGGCTGTAAACATTTTAAATAGTTGTAAGCTAAAACTCATCAAGTACATGTCACTAGAAACAAATAATTTATTCTAATGGATAATCAATCATCAACCAGACATATCAAAACTAAAAGAAAAATCTATAATCTTCTGCTAAAAATTAAATCTTTAAAACAGTATTAAGTGCATACCCATTAAATCCAGTGACAATTTTCAGTATTCTTTCCTTCATTTCATCAAAGGGAATATATTCGACATTAGGGTTGGGAGGACCTCTTGGCTCAGGAGCTGAAGTTCTGAAATCATCCATCACTTTCTCCAGTTTGAAAATAAAATAGCCTTTAAACTGGGACCACTGAATCCTATAAGCAAAAAATTAAAAAATATATAATACCATATAGCTTTACAATTCTTGAACACAAAACACAAATACAGAATATACTATGACACTAACACTAACAGAATATGTGAATAATTAGTAATGAGAATACCGTCATTCAGGAGCATGCATCATCATGCCTCATTTATCTCACAAGCTCCATCCTGATGCTACCCAACTCCCAACCCAAACAAAACCCAGATCTCTGATTTAAATCTTTTAAATGAACTACCTCTGCCTCAAAGTCTACGGTGTGTTAGGTCCTATTCTTAGTATGTTTAAAATAGTATTTTGACTCTTTCCCTCATAACAAACCTAACCAGGGGGGCGTTAGTTACTATCCTATTAAGTCAGAATGAATCCATGCCTTAATCATACAAGTTACAATGTTTGCACAGATTAATGAAATGTGTCTATTATCTGCTAAATAACAAAATAAACTTTACTTTCTCCTTTTTCTTTCCCTTTCAGTTAATATCTTCAGGCTCTTCTGTCACTTAAGAGACAAAAGTTATGTACCTATGATTAAGGCACATAATCACCGGTTCCATCCAACCAGTACTCGCACAATAAAAATACATACTTTGCTTATGTACTCTTCATATCTATTAATTTATCAAATTAACACAAACACATTTTTATCCTTCTTTCCTCACATTTTACCACTAATATAGAAGGAAATTTTGTGAGGATACCTGCCTGAATACTGTAAATTCCAGGAGACACAGGAGTCAGGAATGTTAACCATTTCCTCAGGCAGACAGTACTACCATTAGTGACAGCAGATCAATCTCTTTACATAGGTTGACTACTTAAAACAAATTTACACAAATTAACGGGAGCCAATCTGTAACCAGCTTCCATCCCATCCAGCAACCCTATAAACTAGGGTAGCAGCTTTCAAACTGTGGTCCAAGAGGTCAAAGCTATTGTCAAAAGAATAAGGGCTGACTAGTTCACTGTTAATATTTGCACTGATGGTATAAAAGCAAGGTGGATAAAACTGATATCCATGTAGCAAGAGTCAAGACAGTAGCACCAAACTGTATTACTAGCTGTAGTAGAAGCCATCATTTTCACAAACTCATAATTTAAAAAATCTGTTTCACTTAAAGTGTAAAAGATATTAAAATTACTAATTTCATTAAATCCCAACCCCTGAATACATCTTTTAAATATTCTGTGTAACAAAAATGAGAAATATACATTAAAAAATTATGCTGCATATCAAAGAGGTATGGCATTCTCAAAGAACAATACCTTTAGACTGTTGCCAGCTGAACTAGCTATTTTTCATAAAACAGCATTTTTACCTGAAAGGTCTGCCACACAAATAAAGCTTATTTAGATTAGCAGACGGGGTGTGATGGCTCACACCTGTAATCTCAGCAGGCGGATCACTTGAGGTCAGGAGTTCGAGATCAGCCTGGCCAACAGGGTGAAACCCTGTCTTTACTAAAAATACAAAAATCAGCCAGGTATGGTGGTGCATGCCTGTAATCCCAGCTACACAGGAGGCTGAGGCAAGGAGAATCGCTTGAACTGAGGAGGTGGAGGTTGTAGTGAGCTGAGGATCGCACTACTGCACTCCAGCCTGGGCGATGAGCAAGACTCCATTTCAAAAAAAAAAAAAAAATTAGGAGAATGTGGTAGGCATTTTCTCAAAAATAAATAAAGTGAAACTGTCACTGTAAGATAAATAACTGATAATATTCGTTACTAATGATAAAAATTTGAACTTCTATGCAAAAAACTGAAAGTCTGGAAAATTTTTATTCTTCACTGAGAGCTCGAAAACTTCCTGATATATTCCCAAAATATTCTGAAGGCAACCAGTGTCCACGTAAAAATATTATATGGGGCCAGGTGTGGTGGCTCATGCCTGTAATCCCAGCACTTTAGGAAGCTGAGACAGAAAGATCACTTGGGCCCAGGAACTGGAAGCCAGCCTGGGCAAACAGCAATATCCCATCTCTACAAAATAATTAATTACTAATTAATTTAAATTAGGCATGGTGATACGCACCTCCAGTCCCAGCTACTCAGGAGGCTGAGGCAACAGGATTGCTTGAGCCCAGGACGTGGAGGCTGCAGTAAGCCAAGATCACACCACTACACTCCAGCCTGAGCGACAGACCAAGACTCTGTCTCTTAAATAAAGATACTGTGTGATACCAAAAGCACAAGCAACAAAATAGATAAACTGAATTATATCTGTGCATCAGCCAGGCGCAGTGGCTCACGCTTGTAATCCCAGCACTTTGGGAGGCCGAGACGGGTGGATCACAAGGTCAGGAGATCGAGACCACGCTGGCTAACATGGTGAAACCCCGTCTCTACTAAATATACCAAAAATTAGCCAGGCGTGGTGGCGGGCACCTGTAGTCCCAGCTACTCAGGAGGCTGAGGCAGGAGAATGATGTGAACCCGGGAGGCGGAGCTCACAGTGAGCTGAGATCACGCAACTGCACTCCAGACTGGGTGACAGAGCAAGACTCTGTCTCAAAAAAATAATAATAATTGTGCATCAAAGGATACTATCGACAGAGTAAAAAGTCAAATCGTGAAATGGGAGAAAATATTCGCAAATCTTTTATCTGATAAGGAGTTAATATCCAGAATATATAAAGAACTCCTACAACTCAACAAAAAAGAAAACCCAATTTAAAAATGGGCAAAGTACTTAAATACATACTTCTCCAAAGAAGATATACAAATGGTCAGCAAACACACAAGATGCTGCTTAACACCATTAATCTTGGGGAAATGTAAATCCAAATCACAATGAGATACCACTTTATACCCATTAGGGTTGGCTATTATCCAAAAAACAAGTGAACAAGTATTGGCTGGCCAAGGATGTAGAGAAACTGGAACTTTTTTTTTTTTTTTGAGACAAGAGTCTCACTCTGTTGCCAGGGCTGGAGTGTAGTGGTGCAATCTCGGCTCACTGCAACCTCTGCCTCCGGGGTTCAAGTAATTCTCCTGCTTCAGCCTCCCAAATAGCTAGGAATACAAGCGCCTGCCACTACGTCCAGCTAATTTTTTTGTTTTTTGGTTTTTTTTTTTTGAGACGGAGTCTCGCTCTGTCGCCCAGGCTGGAGTCCAGTGGCCCAGGCTGGAGTCCAGTGGCGCGATCCCAGCTCACTCTAAGCTCCGCCTCCTGAGTTTATGCCATTCTCTTGCCGCAGCCTCCCGAGTAGCTGGGACTACAGGCGCCCGCCACCTCGTCCGGCTACTTTTTTTTTGTTTTTGTTTTTGTTTTTTATATTTTTTAGTAGAGACGGGGTTTCACTGTGTTAGCCGGGATGGTCTCAATCTTCTGACCTCGTGATCCGCCCGTCTCGGCCTCCCAAAGTGCTGGGATTACAGGCTTGAGCCACCGCGTCCGGCCATTTTTTTGTATTTTTAGTAGAGACAAGGTTTCACCATGTTGGCCACACTGGTCTCGAACTCCTGACCTCGTGATCAGCCCGCCTCGGCCTCCCGAAGGGCGTGAGTTACTGCGCCTGGCCAAGAAACTGAAACTCTTGTGCATGGCTGGTGGGAACGAGGCAGTCACCGTGGAAAGCAGTTTGGTTCCTCAAAAAAAAAAAAAAATTATGAAACCACCCTATGATTCAGGAATCCCATTTCTCAGTAGATCCCCAAAACCCAACAACCCAAATGTGCTATCAGCACATGAATGGATAAGCAAAATGTGAGATACACACACACACACACACACACACACACACACAGTCTTTAATCTGAAATAAATTTCAACGTGGTACGACATGGATGAAGCTTGATGGCATTATGCAAAGTGAAATAAGCCAGACACAAAAAGAACGACTATTGTATGACTCTACTTATACGAGGTATCAAGAATAGTCAAATTTAGAGACAGTCGTCTGACACTGTGGGAGGAAGGTGCAGGGACTTACTACTCTCTAATGTGTACAATGTTTCAGTTTGGGTAGATGAAAAGTTCTGCAGATGGATGATCTTGATGGTAATGTAACATTGTGAGTGTACTTAATGCCAATAAACTGTACACTTAAAATTGTAAAAATGGTAAGGTTTACATTACATATATTTCAATAGGTATTTCACCACAAAGAAGATACGCAAATGGCCAATAAGCATATGAAAAGATGCTCAGCATTATTATCTATTACAGAAATGCAAATCAAAACCACAAGGAGACACCCATTTCACACCCACTAGGGTGGCTATAATCAAAAAGATGAGTAATAAACAAGTGCTGGGTTGATGTGGGGAAACTGGTAATGTCATACATCACTGGTGGGAATGTAAAATGGTGTAGCTGCTTTGGAAAGTACTTGGCAGTTCCTCAGGAAGGTAAATGCAGACTTGTAATCCAACAATTCCATTCTATTAAATGAGTCAATAATGTATTTTACCGCTACTACTTTTTAAAATGGTGAGCATGAAAAGCTATTTGCATGATTACTTTTTTCCTTTCCCTATCCTATTTTAGAAAGGGGAATTTGAGGTTTAACAAGCAGATCTGCACATCACAGAATTTTTGATATGCCTAATAAGAATCCTTCTTAATGTACAATTGCTTTTGGTTCCTAAAATTTATCTTTAAACTTTATAAGACTCCCCACATGCACTTCATAAACATACCAGGGAAAGTTATACTAAAATAGGATTATACTTTTCATTTCTTTAATAATTTTTTGTACTTTTAATAATCACCCACTAATTCATAGTATTTTATGAGTTCAGATTTACATATGCAAAAGGTCTTGTGGTGCGTTTTAATCTCATCCTTCCATTAACCATCTGACATGACATCTTTGAGGTCCAAAAAAAGCACATTAATGGGAACAGCCAGACAAGAGGTATGGGACCCCAGGTAGTGGAAATTCTGAAGAGATTAAAAGACTCTATGGTACTAACTCATGAGACAGAAATTAAGCCCCATAAATTGACATGAATTATGAACACACTGTAGTCTTAACTTTCAAATAAATCAAGCAGTTACTCTAAATTAGATCAATACGATGCAATTCAAGTGATACTATTCCATATATATATATGGGGAGGGCATTCATAAAATGTGAAAGATACAGCTTTTTGATGGAGGACAGCTATTTGATAAAAACAAAAACAGAAAATGCTTCCCTAAAAGTTATATAATTCAGGAGCCAGGCGCAGTGGCTCAAGTATGTAATCCCAGCACTTTGGGAGGCTGAGGCGGGCTTACCATGAGGTCAAGAGATCCAGACCATCCTGGCCAACATGGTGAAACCCGTCTCTACTAAAAATACAAAACTTAGCTGGGCATGGTGGCGCACACCTGTAGTCCGAGCTACTCGGGAGGCTGAGGCAGGAGAATTGCTTGAACCCGGGAGGCGGAGGTTGCAGTGAGCCAAGATTGCGCCACTGCACTCCAGCCTGGGCGACAGCGGAACTCTATCTCCAAAAACAAGAAGTTATATTCAGGCACAAAAAATAGGCCATGAGCAAATCAACTAAAAACTTGGCAACAAAAACAATTTCTTAGGAACATACATTCACTGGATGAGTAGAAATGAGAACAACAACAAAAAAAACCCCTTAGTTTTCAATACGAAAATCAAATTATTCTAAAAAGATGCTCATGAAACACAAACACATTTTCAACTTCAGAACAAATTTCTCCACATAAAATCCCCTCCAATACATACTCAAAATTTAAATCTACTTTGCTGAAATTAACTCAATAATTTACTGAAATTAATCACCCATTAACTTTAAGTAGCTTCACCTCCCTTCACTTTTTCTGCTCCCCTTCCATTTTCCTATTTTTGCAGTTTGTCCTGTAGGAAAGTACAATTCATATCTCTAATAAATACATCCTAGTGCTAGATTCTACACTGACCTTTTCTCTCCATAGGAGCTCGTTAAGTTCATATTCAAACATGTTTCTCTCACAATTCTCTAAAGGTTAAACGTATTTTCCAGAGGCTTAAGGACAGAAAGTCCACCTTTTCTTTTCCCAAGTGGTGCTACAACAATTTAGTGGCCAGCGGCCAACCACCTTAAGTACTGCTTCCTACCATTCCCAATTCTATTAAGATTACTCTCTACTCAGCCTATCTGCATTGCACACAAAGTGTGAGGAACACTAAGAACACCACAAAGCACAGGAGAGTCCTACTACTATTAGCTACTCCAAAGGATAGCAAATACTGCACCATTTATAAACATCAAACAGGAATCTGAGAACAATGAATAAATAAAATCTAATGGATCTGATCATTCATTAAAGGTGACAGGCTTAAAATACACTTAATGTTTAAAAGGCAGATATTTCAATCAGAAGACTTAAAATGTCAGATAACTCAGTCTTAATTATATAACTGAGGCAAACAAAATAAGTGTATTTAACCTGAATACTGAATTAAGTGAAAGATTTTCAAAAGTAAGAAAACACTGTGTTGCTTACACAAAATTATGACTTTTTAAGGACTAATTTAAAAACACAAATTACTACCTCTATAAATGGGGCACGAAACAAGAGATTCTTTTACATTATCATTCAACATCATATTACGTCTTGTTGATTAACTGAACATTAAAACGGATCAGTAGAACAGAAGACAGCGAAGAAGCAGACCCACACATAAATGAAAATCTGATATATGGTAAAGGACAGATTAGTCAGTCAACTGAAAAATACTGAGACTACTCCAAAATGTTAATAGGATTTAAAAACTGAATAATGTGTTTTTTCTGATTACATCAATAGTACAGCCGTTGTAAGAAATTATAATACAGAAAGACATAAAAGTAAAATGTATCCATAATCTGCAGTCAACCATCATCACTAAAGTAACATTTGAATATATTTTTCAAATTTGACATTCTAGTTTAATATTCCTTTTTCCGGCCGGGCGCGGTGGCTCAAGCCTGTAATCCCAGCACTTTGGGAGGCCGAGATGGGTGGATCACGAGGTCAGGAGATCGAGACCATCCTGGCTAACACGGTAAAACCCCGTCTCTACTAAAAAACACAAAAAACTAGCCAGGCGAGGTGGCGGGCGCCTGTAGTCCCAGCTACTCGGGAGGCTGAGGTAGGAGAATGGCGTGAACCCGGGAGGCGGAGCTTGCAGTGAGCTGAGATCCGGCCACGGCACTCCAACCTGGGCGACACAGCGAGACTCCGTCTCAAAAAAAAAAAAATATTCCTTTTTCCCCTCTCCTTACTCACTATGGGTATTTGCATGGGACAAATAGTCTTTGAAAGCAAGATTTTTAACTGCAACACATATTTGTGCCATAATTTATTAATCACTGTTTAAAAAAAGATTTAGGGCTGGGTGCAGTGGCTCACGCCTGTAAACCAAGCACTCTCGGGGGGCTGAGGCAGGCAAATCACCTGAGATCAGGAGTTGGAGACCAGTCTGGCCAACACGGCAAAATCCCATCTCTACTAAAAATACAAAAATTAGCCAGGCGTAGTGGTGAGCGCTTGTAATTCCAGCTACTTGAGAGGCTGAGGCAGAAGAATCGCTTGAACTCATTGCAGAGGTTGCAGTGAGCCAAGGTTATGCCACTGCACTGCACTCCAGCCTGACAGAGCAAGACTGTCTCAAAAAAAAAATAATAATAATAATTTGGTCACATCTACTTCATTACAATTAATTATGCAGTTATGTGATTAACAGCCTAATAACAAACTTTGTAGGCATCTATTTATCACCTGAGGATAGATTTCTGTAAGTGAAATTATTGAGTCCAAAGTATGAAGTACAAATATCAAGACTTTTGATTCGACCTTCAAAAACTCCCCAGACACAATGTACCACACACTTTATAGTGTCATCAGTAATATAAACCAACATGTTTCATTTGAGTATGATAATCTTTCAAAACCTCTGTCAATATGCTAGTAGAGAAACAGTTTAATTAATATTTCCTTCATTGCTAGTGAAATTGAATATTTTTACCTGATTTTGGCCACAAGATGCTTGTTTTTTGTGTTAACAGGTCCTTTGCAATCCCTCCTCCTAGGGCTTCTTCAATTTTGGCACTACCGACATTTTCTTTTCTTTTTTTCTCTTTGGAGACAGAGTTTCACTCTTGTCGCCCAGGCTGGAGTACAGTGGCGTGATCTCGGCTCACTGCAACCTCCGCCTCCCAGGTTCCAGCAATTATCCTGCCTCAGCCTCCTGAGTAGCTAGGATTACAGGCACCCACCACCATGCCTGGCTAATTTTTGTATTTTTAGTAGAGACGGTATTTCGCCATGTTGGCCAGGCTAGTCTCAAACTCCTGACGACTTCAGGTGATCCACAGCCTTGGCCTCCTAAAGTGCTGGGATTATAGGTGTGAGCCACCAGGACCGGCCACTGCTGATATTTTCAAGTTGGATGTAATTCTTTGTCATAGAAGGATGTCCTTTGTATTGTAGGATATGGAGCTACATTCCTGGCCTCTACTTACTAGAAACCTATAGCACACCACCCATTCCAACTGTGACAACCGTAAATGTCTCCCAACATTATCAAATGTTCCCTGGGAGACAAAAATTGTCCCCAGTTAAGAACCATGGGCACCTTCCCCACCTCTCTAAAAGTATTTGTCTTTTGCTTATTTTTGTGTTGTGGAAAAAGTAAATTATGTGATACAAGTATGAACATAATTTTTGGATTCTCATTTTGCACTGACTGCTTCAAAGATAAAAAGTATTGTTTTTGGCCAGGCACAGTGGCTTACACCTGTAATCCCTGCACTTTGGGAGGCCCAGGCGGGTGGATCACCTGAGGTCAGGAGTGAGACCAGCCTGGCAAACACGGTGAAACCCCATCTCTACTAAAAACACAAAAATGAGCTGGTGTGGTGGTGCATGTCTGTAATTCCAGCTACTCAGGAGGCTGAGGCAGGAGAATGAATCACTTGAACCTGGGAGGCCGAGGCTGCAGTGAGCCGAGACGGTGCCACTGCACTCCAGCCTGGGCAACAAAAAAAAAAACCTCAGTCTCATCAAAAAAAAGTATTGTTTTTGATATAAATGAAATGACACTAAAATATTTCTCATGTTTCCTATTTTGAAATTATCTTTGAAGTGTTACATATTTTCTCACTCGGAAACTTCTGAGTGATGGCATGATCTCAAGATGGCATGATACCTGCTTCGAAGCAATAAAGTTTTGATAAAAATTCTGAAGGGAAAGTATTTGCCACTGAAAGTGAATTTTTCAAATTAGACTGCTAAATGGTTGTACACATGAAGGATCCAATCAGATGAAAAAGAAAGCTTCAGAAGGTAACACAAACTTTCAGACAATAGCTCAGTGTAAACTTGGGTTTCCTACTTGGCACCTTACATATTCATGATAAGGATTCTAAAAATGCCTAAAGATTCAAATTACTATCTACTCACTCACCTCTCCCTACCAATTAAAACAAAAAGTCCAACCAACAGTATGTTCTGGTTAGCCTGACTCGTGCTTAATTTTTAGCCTTTTGAGCCCTTATTGAGAATGTCCCTGGCTGGGCGGATCATGATGTCAGGATTTCGAAACCAACCTGGCCAGAATGGTGAAACCCTGTCTCTACTAAAAATACAAAAATTAGCCGGGCATGGTGGCGCACGCCTGTAGTCCCAGCTACTCGGGAGGCTGAGGCAGGAGAATTGCTTGAACCTGGGAGGTGGAGATTGCTGTAAGCCAAGATCGGGCCACTGCACTCCAGCCTGGGTGACACTGCACTCCACTGGGTGAGAGACAGAGAGACTCCATCTCGAAACAAAAAAAAAAAAAAGAGAGAAAGAAAAAGAAAAAGAAAAATGTCCCTAGAATCTGTTACTATACCAACACGGACTCCTCCCTTCTACATAAGTGCTGTAGCAAAGACGACTCTTCTAACAGCATGGCTCACAATGACGATAGCCAACAAAGAGATGTTGACTTTTTAAACTTGTACTAGCTTAATGGCTGAAGTGGATCTACCTTCCTCCCTGCAACCAGGGAGTCACTTTTCTCACCACTTTTGCTACCACTTTTTACCACCTCCTCTAAAATCTAGTTGATACCAATCCCAATCTGCCATCAACAGGGACTGATCTATCCCTTCACCCCGACATGTGCCAGACAGGACCAGGTAGGTAGGACCTGGGCCCTTTTATTCATTCTACCAACTCAGCCCTAACATCAAGGTCAACAGCAGTTAGCAAGTCCTGAAGAAATATGCGACAATCCTTGACTAACAAAATTACTTTGTTCCTGCCAGCAGGTGTGCTTAAATAATAAAACAAAATTCATTTGGAAAACCAGACTTACAGATATTAAGCTCACGCCTGTAATTCCAGCATTTTGGGAGGCCGAGGCAGGCAGATCACGAGGTCAGGAGATCGAGACCATCCTGGCTAACACAGTGAAACCCCGTCTCTACTAAAAATACAAAAAAATTAGCCGGGTGTGGCGGCATGCGCCTGTAGTCCCAGCTGCTGGGGAGGCTGAGGCAGGAGAATGGAGTGAACCCGCCAGGCAGAGCTTGCAGTGAGCCAGGATTGTGTCACTGCACTCCAGCCTGGGTGACAGAGCAAGACTCCGTCTCAACAGAAAAAAATAAAAAATAAAAAAAAATAAGACATCATAAACACTTAATTGCAGAGATTTCAGTGATAGTACAACAGAACCTAGAGATCACAATGTAGGTTTAGGCTCACCAAGGAAGGGCTTCAGGACAAAGTTGGAACTTTAGGCTGAACCTTACAGAAAAAGGAATTGGAAATGCATTGACTAAAGTAAAGCAAGGAGCAGGTGTTTAATATAAACAATAAATGAGTTTCTCAAACTCTGCACTATGGACATCTTGAGCCAAAGGGTTTTAGCTTGCGATGAGCTGCTGTCTGTGTGCACTGTAGGATATCTGCATCCCTGACCTCTATCCAGTAGCAATCCTCACTCCAAGTGGTAAAAAAATATCTCTAAGCCATTGCCAAATGAACCATGGGAGGGAAGTGGTCCCTGGTGGAGGACACAACAACACACAATCCCTTTTGTTAACATCTTATTGCTTACTGCTTACCTTAAAATAAAAAGACTGGGGAAATCAGAACTGCCAAGATCAAAGTCACAAAATTTGAGGAATAAAATCTGTGGCACGTGTATATACATCTTTTTAAAGAAACAGAGATAAAGAAATCTAAATAATCTAAACCTAATATACAGATGGTTCATTTAAAAAATAAATACTCATTAGCATTAAAATCTATCTCATGAATCACTTTCAGTTGTACAAGATAACGGACTATGAAGATCTAATCTAGAATTTTTTTCTTGGGTATAGTCACCTGTGTATTAAGTGGAGGGGGGAAAAAAATCCCCCTTTCATCCAACCCAAAGACCAATTCATGTGATATACAGCAAAGACAATAATCATTCCATTTTTAAATTTAGGGAGACTGAAAGGCATATGTAAGTGATTAAAGTTTAAAATCTGTTACTGAAATACAAAAATGAGTTGGCACAGCCACAAGTGGTGAGAGATTACTGTATATTTTAATACAAAGGTTTTATCCTGAAGAATCTTGAGTTTGAAAGTAAAACAAAAGTATCTTAACAATGTCTGCTATGTTGGCTTTTAATATTTTGGTATTCATTTATTTTGTGTAATTTTATATACAGATTACTTTCACTGCTATTTTAAAGTATACCCCAGAGTTATGTGCTACTTTAAAATTACCAATCAAGTAAGTAATAATTATCTGGAATGCATTTTTTCTGTATCTCATACTTTCAAAAAAAGAAGAAAAAAATCATTAAAAGCAAAGTACCTATCAAAAGAACAATTTGTACTTTGGTTTAAGGACTGAATACATGGAAAATGAACATGTCAACACTATTAAATGAATTAACCCTTCCTGGGAATCTCCATCTACATATGACAAAACTAAAAAGATAAACTGGAAATTTGTACTGATACATAATTATACATATTTATGGGATACACGTGACACTTTTGATACATGTATGCAATGTGTATTGGTCAAATCGGTATTTGGGATATCTATTTCAAACATTTATCATTTGTGTTGGGAACATTTCAGATCTTCTCTAGCTATTTTGAAATACACAATAAATTATTAACTATAGTCATCCTACTGTGCTATCAAATACTAAAACATACTCTTTTTATCTGACTGTGCTTTTGTACCTATTAACCAACTTCTATTCATCCCTGGCCCCCCACCCTTCTCAGCCTCTGATAACCCTCATTCTACTCTCTACCTCCGTTAAGTTCAACTTTTTTAGCTCCAACATAATGCATGAGAGCATGTGATATTTGTCTTTCTGTGCCTGTCTTATTTCACTTAATCTAATGATCTCCAGTTCCATCCACATTGGTGCAAAGGATGAGACTTCATTCATTCTTTTTATATCTGAATTGGATTGTATTCCATGGTGTGTGTGTGTGTGTATGTGTATATGTGTATATATATGTGTATTATAGATGTATATATGTGTACATGTATATACATATACACCCCACATTTTCTTTATCCATGCATCCATTTACAGATACTTAGGTTGATTCTCTATCTTGACTACTGTAAACACCGCTGCAATAAATGTGCAAGTATCGGCCAGGCGTGGTGGCTCACGCCTGTAATCCCAGCACTTTGGGAGGCCGAGGCGGGCGGATCAGGAGTTCAAGACCAGCCTGGCCAACATGGGGAAACCCCGTCTCTAGTAAAAACACAAAAATTAGCCAGGCGTGGTGGTGTGTGCCTGCAGTCCCAGCTATTTGGGGAGGCTGAGGCAGGAGAATCACTTGAACTTGAGAGGCAGAGGTTGCAGTGAGCCGAGATTGCACCACTGCACTCCAGCCTGGGAAACAAGCAAGACTCCATCTCAAAAATGGAAAAAAAAAAAGAAAGTGCAGGTAACTCTTTGACATACTGACTTCTTTTCTTGTGGACATTCATCCAGCAGTGGGGATGGCTAGGTCAGACGGCAGACCTATTTTTAGGTTTCTGAGGAACCTCTACACTGTTCGCATAGTAGCTGTACCAATCTACATTTCCACCAGCAGTGTACTAGTGTTTCCCTTTTTCTGCACCCTTGCCAGAATCTGCTATTACTCTTTCTTTTTTAGACATGGTCTTACTCTGTCACCCAGGCTGGAGTGCAGTGGTGCAATCTCACCTCACTGCAACCTCTGCCTCCTGGGCTCAAGTGATGCTCCCACCTCAGCTTCCCAAGCAGCTGGAACTACAGGTGTGTGCCACCATGCCTGGCTTGTCTTTTTGTTAATAGTCATTTAACTGGGGTGTATATCATCTCATTGTGGTTGTGATTTACATTTTCCTGATGATTAGCCAGGTTGAAAGTATTTCATATACCTGTATATCTTCTGAAAAATGTTCAGATAATTTGCCCATTTTAACTGGATTATTTGGTGTTTTTTGCTTTTGAGTTGAGTTCCCTAAATATTCTAGTTATTAATCCCTTGTCAGAAAGATAGTTTGCAAATATTTTCTCCCATTCCATTTTCTTCACTCTGCTGACTTTTCCCTTGTTGCGCCGAAGCTTTTTAGCTTGATGTAATCCCATTAGTCTATTTTTGCTTTCGTTGTCTGTGCTTTTGAGGTCTCGCCCACCTTTGCCCAGACCAATGATCTGAATTGTTGGAAATGCTTCTTTAAGAACAAAACTAGGTCCAGGCACATTGGCCAATGCCTGTAACCCCAACAATTTGGAAGGCTGAGGCAGGAAGACTGCTTGAGCCCAGGAGTTTGAGACCAGCCTGGGCAACATAGCAAGATCCCATCCCTACAAAAAAATTTAAAAATTATCCAGGCATGGTGGCACGTACCTGTAATCCTAGCTACCCGGGAGGCTGAGGTAGGAGGATTGCTTGAACCTAGAAGTTCAAGGCTGCAGTAAGCTATGACTGTGCCACTGCATTGCAGCCTGGGCGAAAGAGGAACAGTCTCTAAAAAACAAAACAAAACTGCAGCTTGCTGTAGTCTCATCCCTCCAAAAGAAGTTATTCAAAAAGCACTACTCATAGTTATCAAATGGAGCTAGGATTCTTGAAGACTAAGAAATTGCAGGAAAATATGGGTCCACTAACTGGCAGGAATCTCCACATCCTGAGTAATAATAGTCGGCAAGTTTTCTGAGTTACCTGGAAAATTCTACACAAGAAAACTATAGATTTGGAGGGAAGAGGAGGAGTTAAAATAAAACAAAACTACTGATTTAATGATGGTACTATTTAACATTCTTTTTAAAAGGTGCATTGTTTAAAGACATTTATAAAAAGCAGAGAAGTAATCAGAAAATTATAAGAGTAGTACAAGAGGTCCAAAGTCTAAATGACCAGTTTAAAAAGAAAAAAATACACACAAAGTGGAGAAGAAGCCAGTAATTATTTTAAATCAAAAATATTTTTAAAAAATTGAAAATAACAAGCATTGATGAGGATATGGAGAAACTGGGACCACTGGGCACTGCTGATAGGAACGTAAAATGGCGCGGCCATAGTGGAAAACAGTTCCTCGAAAAGTTCAACACAGAACTACCGTATGATCCAGCAATTCTACTTCTAGGTGTATACCCAAAAGAAGTGAAAGCAGAGACTTAGACACTCGCACACCAACATTCATGGCAGTGTTATTCACAATGGCTAAAAGGTAAAAACAACCCTGAACCCTGAAAGCATTACGTAAAGTAAAATAAGCCAGACACAAAATATTTTATAATGTCACTTAAGTGAGGTACCTAAAATCCACCAAACTCAAAGACACAAAAGCTAGACAGGGATTGGGAGGAAGGAAGAATGGTCATTATCATTTAATGGGTAACAGAATTTATATTTGGGACAATAAAAAGGTTCTGGAAATGAGTAGTGATGATGGCTCTACAACAATGTGAATGTACTTAATGCCACCGAACTGTACATTTAGCAATGGTTAAAAAGTGGTAAATTTCATTTTTTGCATGTTTTGCCTCAACCAACCAATCCATAAATAGTTCCCAGAATTAAAAAATACTAGTTTTCAAATTAAGAGAACTCACAAGAGTTGCTAAAGAGTGACCAACACAAGGGTTGACAAAGAGAATCACAGCAAAGCACACTGTAGTAAAAACTGTGTAATTCTGGAATCAAAGAGAAGATTCTATAAAACTCCAGGGACACAAACCAGGTCACATACAAAGAGGGCTCCAGTTTTATCAACCGGTGTCAAAGAAAGCAATGAAAAAATTCCTTCAAAATTCAGAGAGACAATAATTTTCAACCTAGAATAACCAGACTATCAAATAAGTAGGTAGAATAAACACATTTTCAGACACTGAAAGTACAAAAAACAAACAAACAAAAAAAAACAAAAAACAAAAAAAAAGTGTTATTGTGCCTTCTCTCATTCCACCAAAACAATGATGTAAACCAAGAAAGAGCATGACATGGTATCTAGAAAACTGAGACTCCAACACAAAAAGTTAATTACAGGATGATAAAAATGGGTCTCCCATCATAAGATGGTAGGATTTCCATCTTCGTCATAACATGGTAGGATTAAGGCAGGTCTAGCGAGCAACCAGTCCAGAATGGAGCAGTTAAGAAGGCTCTACAAGAGATTTTTTTTTAAACATGAAATTGATATGTAAACAACTAAAATCTGAGTTGAATTAGTCATAAGCATACAGAAAACTAAATGAAAAAAACAGCATTAACAGAGACAATGTATATATTGAATGCTAATGTGACTAAAATTTCAATGTAATTATACTGGATAACATGAGCAGTTCAAGTGGGAAGTATGTGTCTATGCTTGGAGAAGGAGCACGGAAAAGAAACTAAATATTAACTTTCATTAGTAAGAAATCAGATACTTCTTACTGTCTGAAGTAAGTAAGGAAAAAAGGAAAAAGTAACTAGACTGTAAAATTAAGGAAAAAAGTAACTAGTAAAAAGACTGCACCTTAAAAATAGGAAGGTAGGCCAGGCGTGGTGGCTCATGCCTGTAATCCTAGCACTTTAGGAGGCCAAGGTGGGCAGATCACAAGGTCAAGAAATCAACACCATCCTGGCCAAAATGGTAAAACCCCGCCTCTACTAAAAATACAAAAATTAGCTGGGCATGGTGGTGTGTGTCTGTAATTCCAGCTACCCAGGAGGCTGAGGCAGGAGAATCGCTTGAACCCGGGAGGCAGAGGTTGCAGTGAGCTGAGATCATACCATTGCACTCCAGCCTGGGCAACAGAGCGAGACTCCGTCTAAAAACACACACAAAAAAAAAAAAAGAAGAAAGAAAAAGAAATTATAATCACTCCCTCACATATAGTTCATTCTCTAGCCCTTATCTGGATTCACTGTTAAAAAAAAAATAAATAAATAAAAATCAACGCAATCCCCACCAAATCTTTGCCTACACAAACACAGGAAAGAAAGCAAAGACAAAGAAAAATCCACAACCATGCTGGCTGATCTTGAGTACACTATAAATGCTACCAGACATTATCCCCAGTCTATTTCATTCTCTGACTCTCCCAGTAACTATTTCATATCTTCTCACCTCAACCTTACATTGAGTTTTCCCTCCCTCACACTCAATGGCCTTGCTTCCTGTTGCACTTATAAAACTGAAATAAGGAATTTCCAGAGTCCCACCAGTTACCTACTGCCATGTACATGTACACACCCTGAATTCCCACCTGTTATCACAGATGGAGCTATCCATGCTCTAGTCTATTTATATACTAGATTTGCCATTTGATCACCTACTCAAGAGTACCACTTGAGCAATTCTCCCTTAGAAGTAAGCTTCTGGTTTACTTTACCTCAAATATATTTTCAGCACAGCCATTCATTGGACAATTCTTTTAACACTTAAGTCTGACAGTGTCACTCCTCTGCTCAAAACTCTGCAATCCTAGCCAGGTGCAGTGGCTCACGCATGTAATCCCAACACTTTGGGAGGACAATGTGGGAGGACTGTTTGTATCTAGGAGTTCAAGACCAGCCTGGGCAACAAGATCCTGTCTCTACAAAAAAATTAAAAATTTGCCAGGCATGGTGGCGCAAGCCTGTAGTCTCAGCTACTCGGGAGACTGAGGGAGGAGTACTGCTTGAGCCCAGGAGTTCGAGGCTGCAGTGAGCCATGATCACATCACTGCACTCAGCCTGCATGACAGAGTGAGACTCTGCCTCAAAAACAACAACAACAACAACAACAACAACAACAAACTGCAACAGCTCTGGATTTCACTTAAAGCCCAAAGCCTTTACAATGCTCCAAATTGCCCTACATTATATTTCCCCCATTTCCTTTACCTCCTCCTCTCCTTGATCAGTCTACTTTAGCCACAGAAGCCTCCTTGTTAGTCTGTGAAAGGGCTAAACACACTAGTCCTACTTAAGGCTTTTGCAATGAAAGATTCTTCTACCTTGGCCAGGCGCAGTGGCTCACGTCTGTAATCCTAGCACTTTGGGAGGCCAAGGCGGTTGGATCACGAGGTCGGGAGATCGAAACCCTCCTGGCCAACATGGTGAAACTCTGTCTCTACTAAAAATACACAAATTAGCTGGGCATGACAGCGCACATCTGTAGTCCCAGCTACTCAGGAGGCTGAGGCAGGGGAATTGTTTGAAACCAGGAGGCACAGATTGCAGTGAGCCAAGACTGCACCTCTGCACTCAAGCCTGGTGAGAGAGCGAGACTCCATCTCAAAAAAAGTCTTCTACCTGGATTTATCTTCTATATACTGCATGGCTGACTCCCTTACTTCTTGGGCCTCAATCAAATGTCACCTTCTAAATGAGACCTCCTCTGACCATATTATTTAAAATTCCAACTACCTAGCCAGGCATGGTGGCTCACACCTGTAATCTCAGCCTTTGGGAGACTGAGGTGGGAGGATCACTTGAGCCCACAAGTTTGCAATCAGCCTGGGAAACACAGTAAAACCCCGTCTCTCTCTCTCTCTTTTTTTTTTAGATTGAGTCTTGCTCTGACACCCCGGCTGGAGTGTGGTGGCACGATCTCAGCTCACTGCAACCTCTGCCTCCCGGGTTCAAGCTATTCTGCCTCAGCTTCCTGAGCAGCTAGGATGACAGGCGTGCACCACCACGCCTGGCTAATTTTTGTATTTTTAATAGAGATGGGGTTTCACCATGTTGAGCAAGCTGGTCTTGAACTCCTGGCCTCAGGTGATCCTCCTGCCTCAGCCTCCCAAAGTGCTGGGATTACAGGCGTGACCCACTAGTGCCCAGCCCACCCCGTCTCTTTAAAAATAAAAATAAAAATAAAATAATAAAATAAAATCCAACTACCTATTCACACTTAAAAAAAAAAAAAAGTAACATGGGAATTTGAGGGGAGCGGCGGGGAGGCTTTCTGGTAAAGACCTCCCAGAAAGTCTACTAGACAAATTTTCTAAAACAGCTGTAACATTCTCCACTCTTAACTCTCATTTCCCTTACTCTTTTTCTTATTTTTGCATTGCCATTACTATCCAGTAACATAATATATAACTTATTTAATCATCTGTCTGCCCACATATTTATTCACACACACACACACACACACACACACACACACACACACATATATAAAACAAATGCAAAGTCTGTCAAGTAGTAGGCACTGAATAATTATCTGGTGATTGAATAAATTAATATCCTGAAGCCCACTCTGTGGGAATAATGTTTACAAACCATCTACAGTAGAAAAAAGAAATCAGGCAGAAAAAATGCCACCTTCCAAGCAGATCTGGGAATTATGTGTAGAATTGTTTTGGCAATCAATAAGAGAATAGCCGGGAGGAGTGACTCACGCCTGTAATCCCAGCACTTTGGGAGGCCAAGGCGGGCAGATCATGAGGTCAGGAGATCGAGATCATCCTGGCCAGCATGGTGAAACCCCATCTCTACTAAAATACAAAAAATAAGCCAGGCAACGGTGGCGCGCACCTGTGGTCCCAGCTACTCGGGAGGCTGAGGCAGGGGAATAGCTTGAACCTGGGAGACAGAGGTTCAGTGAGCTGAGATCACACCACTGCACACCAGCCTGGCAACAGAGCAAGACTCCGTCTCAAAAACAAACAAAAAAATAGGGGAACAGATTCATATTTGAACTGCAATGCATAATAAAAATAGCAAGCACATACATAACCACAAATGCCAGGTACTGTTCTATGCACTTTGGACATACTAACTCAATCTTCAGAAGCATATGTATGAATTAGGTGGTACTACTCTCCCCATTTTATTAACAATAAGCAACTTTGAAACAGGTTAAGTAAGGTTAAATAAGCTGCCCATAATTGCACAGTTAATAAGTAACAGGGTTAGGATTTCAATCCAGGCATTATGGCTTCAGAATCCATACTCTAAATACATCATGACATCTAGTTATAGGACTATTATAGTAGAGGAGTGTCCAATGTTTTGGCTTCCCTGGGTCACACTGGAAGAGAAATTGTCTTGCACTACACATAAAATACACTAACACTAATGATAGCTGACGTGCTATTTTTTTAAAAATCGCAAAAGTCTCATAATGTTTCAAGAAAGTTAATGAATTTGTGTTGGGTAACATTCAAAGCTGCCCCAGGCTGCACACAGCCTGCAGGTTGTATAAGCTCGGTATAGGCCAAAGAAAAGTTAATGCAAACACGCATCCCTAAGCTATTATGTGGTAAGAAAAGATATATAAAGAATTTAGTTGTCCTAAGGGAGTTCACAATCTAAACAAAAAACATTGGCACAGCAAATTTTATATATGATGACGGAAGTGGGCTGAGTCACATCTAATTCAGGGTCAAGGGAGGTTTTCTAGAAGAGATGACCCCTAGCATGTATCTTTTAAAATGAGCACAAAGTTGCCGGGCGCGGTGGCTCACGCCTGTAATCCCAGCACTTTGGGAGGCTGAGGCGGGCGAATCGCGAGGTTGGGAGATCGAAGCCATCCTGGTTAACACGGCCTAATCCTGTCTCTACTAAAAATACAAAAAATTAGCTGGGCGTGGTGGCGGGCATCTGTAGTCCCAGCTACTCGGGAGGCTGAGGCAGAATGGCGTGAACCCGGGAGGCAGAGCTTGCAGTGAGCCGAGATCGTGCCACTGCACTCCAGCCTGGGTGACAGAGCGAGACTCTGTCTCAATAAATACATACATACATACATAAAGCACAAAGTCAAGAGCAACACAGAAGAAGAGAGAAAAAATGTGCACAAAGAAAAAGTAAGGTCTTTGTTCCAGCAAAGGGAATGAACGTTATGTACAAAGTCACTGGGATGACGGAGTATGAATTTATACCAGAGAACTGAGTAATTTAGGAGAAAAGAAAAACACAGGGAACAAATAGAAAATTACCAAATTAAGTAAAGTCACAATTGTTTATGCCTTAAATCTCATAAGAAACTTAAGTTTTAACTTGAGCAAGGGAGAAGGTGCATAAAGATTTCACTTACGGGAATAACACACTTACACTGTAGCATGACTACCATTAATAGCATGTATTAGACAAGACTAGAAAGGGCAAGCAAAATCAAGTTAGAAAAACCTATACAAAACCCAGGCAAGGTGAGGATGAACAGATACTATCTACAGATCCATAACCCAATGTTGTCTGTGAACCTTCATGTTCATTCCCACATAATGCTGCACCATTGCAAATTCTCATCTCCTCTAGCTTAAATATCATAATAGTCTCCTGAGTGATTTTCCTAATTCCTTTGAATTAGACTCAATTTCTCCAGGGCAAAGCTCTGATTTATCTTTTCTCTGCTCAAAAGTCTTCGTTAATTTCTAATGTCTTTCTAAAGCCAAAATTCTATGCATTAGCAAGACCCTTCCTAATTTATCCTAATTCTTCCTCCACAGCTCTGAACTTTACTATTCCTTTGCTCACTTTTCCCTCTGCCCAGACTAAGTTAAAACGCCTCCTTGCACCATGATGCACTGCTAAATATTCCTTACCATAAATAAACTTTTTAAGTTACTGCTCCCAAAGCACTTTAACTTCCTTAAAGCAACTATTATATTCTTCCCCAGACCATAATCCCCAGTTCTATGTCTCTTTTTCCTTATAAGATCAGGTTCCATGATACTAGGCTAACAGAAGCTACAGCATCAAGAAATATAAGCATTTCAACAATTCAAAGATCTTAGTAAGAACAATGAACATCTCACAATAATAGAACAAAGGTCAGTGCTAAGCTTATCTGGACCTTTAAAGGTCAGAAGGTGATTCCCACTGACACAGTAAGTTGCCATTATAACCTTCACAACAGTTTAAAGACAATAATTCTAACACATTTTATCAGTATGATGAATTACAGGTACTGTATACACATATATGCTGATTACAGCACACACTAATGAGTTAGCTCCCCAGCTCTTGGTTCCCATTTTCTTTAAAAGGTACTAAATACACATGGATGGGCCTCCAGTAGCCAGCTCTGTTTCTCTCATCATCCCACCTGACCAGGGCTAGGCCAATCAGTTATTTTCCTCCAAAAATGTAAAATATGGAAGATACCAAGACTGGAACTCAGTCCTTCGCTAGAACCTGAAGAACAAGTCTTAACAACTTCCGCTGCTGAGGTCCCTGGGTTCCATCCTCATACCTTTTCGCTTGGTAGCATAGCTCAACCCTTGTTTCTAAGTGCTACTTCAATATCCTTCTAATAAATCTTTCTTTCCCTTCTTTTCTAGTTTTCTTTTGGGCTTACGTGAACCACAATCAGTTGTGCTGCTTGGAAGTAAACATTTTAAAATGAATTTGATGCATTCAAAAAGGCAAGTATTATTTTGGGACTAAATCTTAAATGCTTTAGCTTAAAAGCAGAAATCTGAGCTGTGAAGAAAGGAAAGGAAGAAGAGGGAGAGAGGGAGGGAGGGAGGGAGGGAGGAAGGAAGGGAGGAAGGGAGGAAGGGAGGAAGGAAGGAGAAAGACTCCTTTGGGCTTTCTAATTATAATTTAGAAGTTTATTTCCTATTTAATATTTAAAGTGCTGTGAGACTACTAAATTAATTCAAATCTGGGTGGACATTCCCAAATGAACCATTTAAAACACTCAGTCCAGCAGACAACCCAATGCCTTAAGGTTCACCAAAGTATTCAGAGAATTTAAGTTTAGTGTGATTCTCTGCAGGTAATCCTACAGAATGTTAAAGATCCTCTATGTTGTTACACACATTGGCAATCCTCCTAAGACAGATTACTACCAATAAAGTAACTTTATTGCTATTTTCCTTTCTTCCTAGAAATTTATCCCTTGATTTTAGTTTGATAAATTTTCTTTTCTACCCTTGACTATAAATTGATGAATTTTACATTTTTCCAACGTAAGTATCCTAGATCTTCAAAATACATAAATGCTCCTGCATCAGACCCAAACACTGATTTTCCTACATAGAAATTAGATCTGAATTTACTATGTATATATTTATGAATTTGTTTCTAGTCTGAAAAAGGCTGTTCATTTCAGCCAATCATATCTATAAAAACTATTTTATTTTTAATATACGCTTTTTACCTTTTAAAATTATTAAAAAGGTAAATGCTTAGTGAAAATACAAATTAAGAAAAATTAAGCTACTAATGATGAAACTTTGTAATTCAGAAACAAAAACATTCAAACTGAAAACCAAAAAGCAAAGGTAATCCAAATTATTCTTTTAAGTGGCTTCTGGTGTTTCTCTTCCAAGCATATTATATCTAAAAAATCTAAATCCCTTAACATACAAAGATTTGCTCAAGTGTACTTTCATTTTTCATGGTGACTTTTTAAAAAGCAACTTACTGAACGATCCACTTCCATTTTTTATTTTACTGAGTGCACACAAATATTAAGTATATTCTAAATTAATATGCTGTATTACTCAGGATAGAAATGAAGGGACTGTCATGTCTTCCTTTGATGAACTACTGCACTATTTAAATTGTTTTAAACAAAGTTTCCTACTTTTGTAATAAAAAAAGTATTTTAAATATCCAGCCATGTTTTTTTTTAACAGTCTATGCCTCATCTCAATACCAAATTCAGTGATTTTTTAAAAGGGCACATTAAAGAAACCTTATTCCAGCTGGGCACCGTGGCTCATGCCTGTAATCCCAGCAATTCTATGAGGCCAAGGCGGGTGGATCACCTGAGGTCAGGAGTTCAAGACCAGCCTGACCAACATGAAGAAACCGTATCTCTACTAAAAATATAAAATAAAATTAGCCAGGCGTGATGGCGCATGCCTGTAATCTCAGCTACTCGGGAGGCTGAGGACAGGACTGCTTGAGCCTAGGACATAGAGGCTACAGTGAGCTATGGTCCCACCACTACACTCCAACCTGGGTGATGGAATCACAAGGTCAGGAGATCGAGACCATCCTGGCTAACCCGGTGAAACCCCGTCTCTACGAAAAAATACAAAAAACTAGCCGGGCAAGGTGGCGGGCGCCTGTAGTCCCAGCTACTCGGGAGGCTGAGGCAGGAGAATGGCGTGAACCTGAAAGGCGGAGCTTGCAGTGAGCTGAGATCCGGCTACTGCACTCCAGTTTGGGCGACAGAGCGAGACTCCATCTCAAAAAAAAAAAAAAAAAAAAAAAAAAGACCCTGTCTCAAAAACAAACAAAACAAAAAAGCAGGGCCAGGAAGAAAGCTTTACCACATAACCTGACTATGCTGGCACACTTATTTTAGACTGCCAGCCTCCAAAACTGTGAGGAAATACATTTCTATTAAGTCACCCAGTCAATGGTATTTTGTTATAGCATCCCAAGCTAAAACAGTAAATCTGTATTTTGAAGGAATAGTGACGTATGATGCAGAAGGAAATAATGATAAAACCACCAAATTATGCCCTGTAGAAGAAGCCTACACCTTGGCAAAATAATATTTATAACCAAATACCCCTAATATTGAGTGGAAAATATGACAAAATTTTAAATGGCAAGGCTATTACATTCTAGGAAAATCTGGGAAGCTCTTAGACAAGAGCCAAGTGGACAAAGAACAGACAGAATCTGGACATATGGAAATTGGGAGGGAAGAGAGAAAGCAAGTTTACTTCACTCAGTATACCCTTTCACCCACTCACACTCATGACTCCAATCCCAATAATAATTTCTATTATTTTCTAGAGTTAGAAACAACAGCTCCTAGGGGCCAGGCATGGTGGCTCACATCTGTAATCCCAGCACTTTGGGAAGTCAAGGGGAGCGGATCATCTGAGGTCAGGAGTTTGAGACCAGCCTAGCCAACATGGCAAAACTCCGTCTCTACTAAAAATACAAAAATTAGCCGGGTGTGGTGGCACACGCCTATAATCCCAGCTACTAGGGAGGCTGAGGCAGGAGAATCGCTTGAATCTAGGAGGGGGAGGTTGCAGTGAGCCAAGATCACACCACTGCACTCCAGCCTGGGCAACAGAGTGAGACTCTGTCCCCTCTCCCGCAAAAAAGAAATAATAGTTCCTTTGTAGATGAAGACAGGGTTCTATTTTTCATCTACAGTGATGTATCTTTTAACGACAGGGGTATGTTCTGAGAAATGTGTCATCAGGTGATTCCAATGTATGAACATCACAGAGTGCACTTATACAAATCCACATGGTATAGCCTACGATACACCTAGGCTATATGGTATATAGCTTACTGCTCCTAGGCCATAAACCTGTGATGGTAAGTATTCACACATCTGAACATATGTAAAATAGAAAAAGTACAGTAAAAATCCAGTATTATAGTATTATAGGACCACCATCATATAAGTGGTTCATCGACGACTAAAATGTCATTATATGGTACAAACCTATATTCATTTATCTAACCCAGCTCCTATTGTGTGACACACTCTGAGTAAGGGAAGCTCGCCCCCTCAAAACTTACAGAACCACAAGTAGAAACAGATTAGTCAGCAAACAGCTGTAACAGAAAATGCAACTGATACATGTCAGAAATATGGCAGTTTCGATTGAGAAAAGGAGATCCAAGAAAACTTTTCAGTAAATAATATATATTTGAACGGAGCCATCTGAACAGTCTTAAAAGACAAGTTGAAGGTATCCATAAGGAAGAACGTATGAGGCAATTAACAACAAGGTACTATGAGAATTTAACACCAGCACAATAGAGCACTGCATATTCAGTGAACTTCAAGTAATGTGGAAAAGTTACGAATGGTGGCAAGAGAAGACTGGAAAGGTAAAAAGAACCCAGGTGAAGAAAAAATTTTAAAGACCAAGACACTACATGGGAGGCTGGGATGGGAGAACTGCTTGAGCCCGGGAGGTTAAGGCTGCCATGAGCCGTGGACACACCACTGCACTCCAGCCTGGGCAACAGAGCAAGACCGTGTTTCAGATAAATAATAAAATAAAATAAACACTACAACAGCACAGTCATCCCTTGGTATACTTCAGGAACTAGTTCCAAGACTCGTCGTGTATACCAAAACCTGCACATACTTAAATCCTGCTGTCAACCCTGTAGAACCCACGAATACAAAAACAGCAGTCCATTGTGTAGGCGGGTTTCACACATCCTACAAATACTGTACTTTCAATCTACGTTTAAGGTGACCCCCACAGTTGAAACCTGTGTTGCTTAAGAGTCAAGTGTATCTGCCTGGCTAAAAGTATAAGAAAGATAGGATAAAAATATAAGAAAGATATTAACTAGCAATGATGTACAAAGGAGACATCAAAGGAAACAAAATAGAGTGACCATACCTCCTAGTTGCCCCAAAACCATCCTAGTCTGTATCTGCACGCCCAGTGTCCCAGCCAGTTTACCACCTCTACCATACATTAACAAAATACTGTTAATAGTTGCATTAAAACATGCTGGTATGAGCCTGGCCAACACGGTGAAACCTTGTCTCTACTAAAAATACAAAAATAGCCGGGTGTGGTGGTGGTCACCTGTAATCCCAGCTACACAAGGGTGAGGCAGGGAGAACTGCTAGAACCCAGGAGGCGGAGGTTACAGTAAGCCAAGATTGCGCCACTGCACTCCAGCCTGGGTGACAGAGCAAGACTCCATCTCAAAAAAAAAAAAGAACAAAAAAAAAAACAACCAAACAAACAAAAACAATGCTGGTATGGATTTAGGAGACTTCTCCACCTTATACTTCCAGCTTCTTCCAAAGTTCTTCCAACTTTGTCAAGTTTCCAAAATGCATATATATGATGCATATATAAAGAACAGAGTCTTCACTTTAACATACACTTAATTCTGCAAGATGACAGAAATAACCAATCTCACTTTATCTCACTCTTTCTAGACTCAATGTATCTAACTATTCCCTTTTAAGGCCAGTATGTAGGGTAACCACCAGTGCCTAGGGTAGCTAGCTCCTTTGGGTGCTAAATGGGGGTGGGGGAAGTGGTCAGCACTGCTGTCACTGAAGACTGGGTGGTGTATCAGCAGTGGCCTTTGACCTGGTCTGTAAAACACACACAGCTGCCAGGCTAACAATAGGCAGAGTTTATGGGAAACTAAAGGTTAGGTTAGTTTCCTCATAGTTACCTCTATGGTTACCTGTGGTTAATGAAGCCATGAGGTTACTAACCCATCAAGAAAGTGAGGAATTAAAGGCTCTCTCCCCGCAGGTATAAAGAATGACCTGGCTGGGCACAGTGGCTGCTATCTGTAATCCCAGCATTTTGTGAGACTGAGGTGGGTAAACAGCTTGTGCCCAAGAGTTTGGAACCAACCTCAACAACACAGGCCAGACCCCATTCTCTATTAATCCCAGCACTGGGAGGCCAAGGCAAGCAGATCACTTGAGTTCAGGAGTTCAAGACCAGCCAGGGCAACATGACAAAACCCTATCTGTACTAAAAATACAAAAATTAGGTAGGTCTGGTGACACACACCTGTAATCCCAGCTACTCGGGTGGCTGAAGCATGAAAAAATCTCTTGAACCCGGGAGGTGGAGGTTTCAGTGCACCACTGTACTCCAGCCTGGGCAACAGAGTGAAACTCTGTATCTTAAAAAAAAAAAAAAAAAAAACAAAACAATGAACCAATGAAGCCAGTTAACAGACCCTATATTTAATTAAATACAAAAACATCTAGGACATTCATATTATTTATTTATAAAAATTATACTTAGTGTCTCAAATAGAATTCTGATAGGTAAAACTAAAAGACTTGGTTAAAGACCTTAACTGGTGGTCTTAACATTTTTTTAAATTTCAGACATCCTAGAAGAAAACTGTAAGACATTTTTAAAATCTGAAGATATGCTTTTTCCTATAAAGCACAGTCTCTCAACCTTGACGCTACTGACATTTGGGGCCAATCCTTCATTGCTGGGGAGTATCCTGAGCAACACAGGATGTTCGGCGGCATCCCTGCCCCTGCCCCCTACCCCACTAGAGGCTGGCAGTATGCCCCCAAACTGTAACAACCAAAAAGATCTCTAGACATTGTCAGCCCTGGTTTAGAACCACTGCTATAAGGCATTGAAAAAAAAAAGTGAACAAGAATATGATAGAATTAAAGGAAAATGTGGGGGAAAAAAAAATCAGATCTGATTTATTGTCAAGGGTTATTATTAGCTTAATTAGACAGCATAGGTCAAATTAAATATTTATATTTAGATTAAAATATGTCATTTAAAACTATTTTAAAAATAGTAGAGGCCAGGCACGGCAGCTCACGCCTGTATTCCCAGCACTTTGGGAGGCCGAGGCAGGCGGATCACTTGAGGTCAGGTGTTTGAGACCAGCCTGGCTAACATGGTGAAACCCTGTCTCTACTCAAAAATCGAAAAAAAAAAAAAAAGGGCCAGGTGCGGTGGTTCACGCCTGTAATCCCAGCACTTTGGGAGGCCAAGGCAGGTGGATCACGAGGTCAGGAGATGGAGACCATCCTGGCTAACACAGTGAAACCCCATCTCTACTAAAAATATAAAAAAATTAGCCAGGCATGGTGGCTGGTGCCTGTAGTCCCAGCTACTCGGGAGGCTGAAGCAGGAGAATGGTGTGATCCCAGGAGGCGGAATTTGCAGTGAGTTGAGATTGCACCACTGCACTCCAGCCTGGGCGACAGAGCGAGACTCCACCTTAAAAAAAAAAAAGAAAAAAGCTGAGCATGCTGGCACACGCCTGTAGCGCCAGCTACTTGGGAGACTGAGGCACATGAATTGCTTGAACCCGGGAGGCAGAGGTTGCAATGAGCTGAGATCGTGCCACTGCACTCCAGCCTGGGTGACAGAGCGAGACTCTCAAAAAAAAAAAAAGACAGTAGGCTAGGTGGGGTGGCTCACGCCTGTAATCCCCACTTTGGGAGGCCAACGCAGGCAAATCACTTGAGGCCAGGAGTTTAAGATCACCATGGCCAACATGGCGAAACCCTGTCTCTACTAAAAATACAAAAATTAGCTGGGCATGGTGGTGCACACCTCTAATCCCAGCTACTCGGAAGTCTGAGGCAGGAGAACTGCTTGAATCAGAGAAGCAGAGGTTGCAGTTAGCTGAGATCAAGTCACTGCACTCCAGCCTGGGCAACAGAGAGAGACTCTGTCTCAAAAAAAGATAGCAGAGGGCAATCTTAAATCTTATGGGTACTATTTTCATTCCTTCTGTTTTATAGAACTTTATGACATTTCTGAGATCTCAGAGTGCTCTCAGTATTTATTTTCTTCCTATATCCTAAATGGCTTGCTTTGGCATGTTTATTAATAAACAGGCCAGGAGTATATTTTGCAGAAAAAAAGTTACAGCTGGGTGGGGCGGCTTACATGTGTAATTCCAGCAGTTTGGGAGGCTGAGGCAGGTGGATCACCTGAGGCCAAGGTTTCGAGGCCAGCCTGGGCAACACGGCAAGATCCCATCTCATTAAAATAAATAAATAAATAAATGAATAAATAAATAAATAAACAAGGATTCCAACTAATACATAACAAAGATATGCTAGATTTAGAATATTATCACTTTCAAATCTCCAATGAAAGAAATGATACAGGCAATTTTTTTAATCTAGCCAATTTTTTAATCTAGCCAAAAAATCTGAAAAAGGAAGAACGGTATCAATGAGGAATCAGAAGTTAGCACAAAATAAAACAATGCAAATTAAATAAAGCATTTTTCACGTACTAGATTTTCAGATTTAAAAGCCTAATAATGGGCTCTGCACAATGGCTCACACCTGTAATCCCAGCACTTTGGGAGGCCAAGGTGGGAGAATTGCTTGAGTTCTGCAATTCTCAATTGAGACCAGCCTGGGCAACATAGCAAGACCCCACCTCTACAAAAAATTAATAAGTTAGTACATACCTGTGGTCCTAGCTACTAGGGAAGCTCAGGTGGGAGAACCACTTGAGCCTAGGAGTTTGAGGTTGCAGTAAGCTATGATCATGCCACTGTACTCCAGGCTGGGCCAGAGTGAAACCCTGTCTCAAAAATATATATAAAAATAAAAATAATTTTAAAAGTTGAGTAACGCTTGGTGCTGACGTGGATATAGAGATAACTTTCATACACTGCTAGTTAGCAGAAGCACATACTGAACAAGTTTTTTGGAAGGCCAGCTAGCACTATCTGTCAAACACAGTAATGTACATAATCATGAACCCATAAATCCCATTCTTACATCTGTGCCAGGATGTTAACTTAAGCACTGTTTGAATTGGTTGGTAACTGTAAACAGCCCAAAAAACCATCAAAGAAGACACGTTAAATAAAGAACACCCAAAACAATAAAATATTATGCAGCCCATGAAGACAATGAGGTAAATTTTTGTGTTTTGGTAAGGTATCTAAATGCAAGCCTGGGTGCAGTGGTTCACGCCTGTAATCCCAGCATTTTGGGAGGCTGAGGCAGGTAGATCACTTGTGATCAAGAGTTCGAGACCAGCCTGGCCAACATGGCAAAACCCTGTCTCTACTAAAAAAACAAAAAAATTAGCTGGGCATGGTGGCACGTGCCTGTAATCTCAGCTACTCAGGAGGCTGAGGCAGAAAAACTGCCTGAAACCGGGAGGTGGAGGTTGCAGTGAGCTGAGGTTGTGCCACTGCACTCCGGCCTAGGCAACAGAGCAAGACTCTGTCTCAAAAAAAACAAAAAGAAAAGAAAAAGAAAAAGAAAAAAGGTATCTAAATAAAGAAAATAACAAAAGGTAAACTGCAGAAGTTTCATGCCATTTTTAACAAGAGGATTAACACACATACACTTATGTGTACAGAAAATTCTATTAAGAATATATAAGAAACAGTATAGTTTCACTTTTCTTTTTTCTTGTGTTTTTGTAAAATGAGACAGAAACATCTAAAGCAGTATTAATTTCAATCCTCTTTACACGTGGGTTTTCCACTTTTATAGGCACAAGAATTACTTAATTCGTGTGATCCATTACACTCAAAATGCAGTTATTCTCACCGAATTCCTCCTTAACCAAAGTGAAGATGTAAATAGAAAAAGCATGTATCAAGATATTCTCCATATTTTAAATCCAAGTTTTTAAAACTACTTTTAAAATCTTACCGGTTCATCTAACCATCTAATATTTTGTCAGAAATAATTTTTAAGTAACCACATGCTGGCTATGGCACTGATTTTAGCCATATCCTACCAAAAGCAACATAACAAAACCAAAGACCACACACAATATTTACAAGAAAACTGGATGACAACTTAACAAGGTATCATCCCCAAAAACTCTCTAATATGAACAAGCAGGGCAAGACTAGAGAAGTATCAATACCTACACAAGAGGAAAAGAAACACGACTAGACCCTACAAACATGAAAATCTCAAATTCACTAGCATTCACTGATAAGGGTGGTTAAAAAACAAACAAACAAAAAACAAGCCTACATTCTACCTACATTTAAGATTGCTCCTTACAGCAAGAAACACCGTAGTATGCAAAAGCCCTAGAAAAGGTGGACCAGTCTCCAGTTAACAAACCACTCTGAGACAAAAATGGCCACCACCTCAAAAGCCACCCCGGAAGTCACCATAGACAACAGTATCCCTAATAAAACAAAATCCCTTTGATATTTGATAAAAATATCAAATTCCCTTTAGTTGCACAATTTTAAATAGAAATATAGTGTGCCCTCTCTATCTACAAGTTCCACATTCACAAATCCAACCAACTTCAGATTGAAAATATTTGAGAAAAATTGTACTGAAATGTGGAGACATTTCTCATCATTACTTCCTAAACAACAAGGTATAAAAACTATTTACGTATCATTTACATTGTATTAGGCATTATAATTAATCTAGAGATGCACCAAGGATGTGCAAAGGTTACATGCAAATATTATGCCATTTTACATCAGGCACTGATCATCCACAGATTTTATGTCCAAAGGAGGTCCTGGAACCAATCCCCCACAGATGAGACAACCGTACTTTGCTATTAGTTGACAGAAAGCTATCTCACCCTCCCCCTTCCTCCCAGATATACACAAAATTGCAAAAATTACAAATGTTCTTTAAGACCTTGCACTTTCCTTAAATTTCAAATACTTCTACAGCATATATTTTTCTCCAGTTTCATCACCTACAAATGGGAATATCAGAACTACTTCGTAATACTGATGTGGTAAGATTTTTACTTAAATGAGAATAACAAATCCAAGATGCATATATTAACTAGAAAGCTGAGAGTCACTTCAAGCTAAAATACATCTATCAGTCTCATCACCTGTATATTTCAAACTTATGTCTCTACAAAATTACAATTACTTAAAAGTTTTTTTCTTCCTTGAGGTGACTGGAAAACAGTCAAAATTATAAATGTTAAGGGTACATCAGTCATCTATCTTACTGACCCTTCCACACTCAACCTTCTCGTAATTGCCCCAAAATCCCCCACAGTACATGAGGTCAAGCTTAGGTAAGCCACTTGAAAATCTCAGAAATTACAGAAATAACGATTATAAGAGTCCTACCAGCCGGGCGCAGTGGCTCACGCCTGTAATCCCAACACTTTGGGAGGCCAAGGCGGGCGGGTCACAAGGTCAGGAGATCGAGACCATCCTGGCTAACTCGGTGAAACACCGTCTCTACTAAAAATATAAAAAACATTAGCCAGGCGTGGTGGCAGGCGCCTGTAGTCTCAGCTACTCGGAAGGCTGAGGCAGGAGAATGGCATGAATCCAGGAGGCGGAGCTTGCAGTGAGCTGAGATCACGCCACTGC